>NW_024741581.1:272500-397500 GCF_018991925.1 Homarus americanus
TGAACAACTAACGTGTGTCTGTTAGGTTAGGTTAGGTTAGGTTTAAAGTCCAGTATAACCAGGTCTAGTAATCATAACTCGTAATCTCACTCTGGGGATCACAACCTAAGTCCCTCATTCAAGTGCTTTCTTCCTAGTGATGTTTGACGGGTTCCGAGTCATCCACTACCCCTAGTGGGTCCCGGGGCGAGGAAGTCTTTTGTTGTGGTGGAAGAATCACCTCACCCCCCCCCCACCCCAATACCAGGAGTCAGATCATTTCTCCGGGGTTAATATGATCCGTCAAAACTGTTCCTAAAGATAATCCTGCAGTAGGACTTTCACAGGATGCTTTATTTCCTCTATAATGGGAGGATCGTGGTAGAGGTTTCCTTATGGTCTTCAGTTAGTTCACAGCTGAGACTTTAATACCGTGGAACTGGCTTCATATACAGGGGGGTGCATTAGTCACTTTACCGAAAATAATGCGACTTATGCACCACCCTGTATATCTCGAGGAAACTTTGTGGGTAGTGAAATATGATAAAAATAATTGTTATGAAATATGATTAGATAAAAGTGTCTCAGGTTTTTTTCAGGACGTTTATCAAAATACAATTTTTCCTTCTTATTCTTAGTTGACAATAGAATTTTCACACCGTTCACCGCGTCAGCCCACAGAGGCAAGTCATGAGAGCTCAATATTTTTTTTTATTCTTCAGAAACACCTCATGACTTCCTTCTTAGGTTAGGTCGGGTCGGGTTAGGTTAGGTTAGGTTAAAAACAGAAAGCGAGAGAAAGGCGAAGAAAATAAGAATGAATGAATGAAAGAAATGGATAAGAATGAAGAGTAAAATGCAAGAGATAGACAGAGATAAAAAAGAGACAGAGAGAAACAGAAAGAGACAGAGAAATATGACAGTAAGACGGGATTAACTATCGATCAGTGCCAACCTCGAACTCACACAACAATGCTCACAAGTTAAACCTACAGTAATAGAATCGTTTACTTTCGCTTTCTGTCCAATTCAATAACACTACAGCTATTGTTTACGTCACTGGTAAGTTTATTTAACATCCTGAGTGTAAATAAGAACTATTGATTAATTCTTCTCTGTCAAAATCTCTCTCTCTCTCTCTCTCTCTCTCTCTCTCTCTCTCTTTGGTCATGGTTATCGTAAATAATTGTAGATTGTTGACACTACGATTCCCGATACAGTCAGGACGTTTATGTCGTACTTGATAGTTTTAGTTGGGTTTTGTAACTCTTTAACAAAATACAAACTCGGTTATGTGTATTTTTTATATAACTTCCTGCGTGTGGTGAGGGGCTGCGTCACGTCACGATCCGCCAATCACAACCTCGTGATTCTCTTGCTTGTGTAAATTACATACTAACTTCTGCAGTACGCCGTAATGTGTGTCATGCAAAACTGTATAGGCTGTAATTAGGGTCGTAGATCTTAACAAGGTCATGACCTGACCTCTGCATACGCCGAGTTACCCGGGTCATGTACCAGCATTACCCACGTCCACTGATACATGGTCAGGTCACAGTAGTATTTTAACTACCCCTCTCTCTCTAGTCAGGTCACAATATTACTACTACCCCCCTCACCCCCTCTGGCTGTCCAGGTCATGGTAGTACCCCTAAGGTCCACCTGGGTCACGGTATCCCGCTAGGTCGTGGTCCAGCTAAGCCTTAAAACTTATATAGGTCAAGACGAGGCGGTCATGACATGTAGGAGTTAATGTCAGTAATGATGGTGAAGGTGGAGGTAAGGGTTGAGTTGCGTCATCACTGTAACCTGGAGCCATAAGTACTAGTTATATTTATCGCTCCTTAAACTGGCCTGCGGTAGTGGCGCCTAAAATAAGTCTTGCGTATACTGTCCGACCTATCTGTTTAACATCTTCACTTAACTGTGTGTTTGAGGTTAATATACGGTTCGGTAAGAAAGATGAGTTTAGGCGAGAAAGGTGTGTTTACGCACTAACACACACTCTAATACACAAACAATGAAACGAAGAAACGCGGGTACAGAAACACACCCTACGCCCGTGTGCACACTTAAACACATACACTTTCACTTACATATAATATACACTCACATACATAAGAAGGCACTTATCCATTACCTCACCATCAACCTCTCACAAGAACCAAATGTGACGGTCAGTACAACAGGTGAGTGGCAGGTTGTTCAGTTCTGGCAGCGTCAAGTTCACCTATACTTAAGTCCTTATTAATGAAACATTGAATACCAGACAGGAGACAGTGGATCATATGAAGATCCTCCCCCCTAAACCTACTTGGGGGGGAGGATCTTCATATGATCAAGCCTGGATGGGAGGATCTGACCTGACCAATGACCAAACCTGAACTTACCTGACCTGACGTCACTATGACCACCTAACCTAACCTAACCTAACCTAACCTAACCTACACCAATATTTAGTGTAACAAGAAAGTAATCTGAATAATGTTTTATTATTTAATCCTTATGTTGTTTATTTATATTATATGTTGGGGGGATCTTCATATGAGCGCGACTGGGGGGGGGTGGATCTTCATATGAGCGCGACTGGGGGGGGGAGAATCTTCAGTTGGATACTTTGGGGGGGAAGATCTTCATATGATCCGGAGACAGTATAGGTAGAGTTCTGTAGAGTTCTGTAGAGTTCTGTCACGCGTTTATTCCTACAGTGATAACTAATGTATTGAAAATAATCATTACATTAGAATCGTTACCGTACAATCAGGTGTGATCAGCTCAATGATGAATTAAATTTTTATGACGGACATTTCAGTGACAATAAAATGATACGTATATTCAGTGAGTGTGAGGCTGGCCACGATACCAGGTGTGTTACTGAGTGCTGTGTTACCTGTGTGATGCTCAGCCCTGTGTTATTTGTGTAATGCTCCGCCCTGTGTTACCTGTGTAATGCTCCGTCCTGTGTTACCTGTGTAATGCTCCGCCCTGTGTCCACCTATAACTTGTGTCAGCTAGAGGCGCGGGTGGTGGTAAAATATATCGAATCTTAAGAAAATTACTTTGAAACTACGATATATTTTGTCCTTCGTGTATAAATTATCTATAGGAAAATCTGGAAAGTTTCAGTAAAGTTTAAAAGCTAGTTTTCAAAGACACCGAAAAAGTGAAAAGTTTATTGACGGTTTAGTGACAGTCAGTCCTTCACTCTACGTAAAACTGACGATTAAAATACATTTACAATTCTTAAATTTTTCTTTAAACGACAATAAACTTTTAAGAGAATTATCACTTTTTTTAATGTGACATAAAATAGTCAATTCAAAGGCATTTATCGCTACAAACAGTGTTACATTATTAAACAGTTATATTATACTGCACATTATTACATTATTATAGTACAAAATATTACTAAATATCATGATTAATCAGTTTGTTATTTACGTCACCATTATATATAAGAACATAAGAACATAAGATATATATATATTGATCATATATCTTGACTTCATATAGTGTGGGAGGAATTTCACAGGACAGCTGATGCGACAGACGAATTTATTAACACCAGGTGACACACCCCGGCGGCCATAGCTGTGAGAATACACCTGGTGATGTTATTAATTACCAGGAAATGTTGTGGACACTTCCTGAGTGTTTTTGAGGCCAATGTATAAAACAAAAAAATAATGTTTATGTTTCATTGTTTATCTTTGTGTGTGTCTGTCTGTCTGTTTGTCTTGCACGTATGTTGATGTTATTAGGCATTACTACGCTTCATTAACAAAAGTCTTTAAGCTAGTATCCTAACTTAACACAGACAGTAGTTCACAACATTTTTAGCTCCAGAGAAATACTTACCTGTCTGTACTAATTAAGTTACCTGATTCTTACTCTTTTATTTCCTTCATTACTCTGGATCTTAGCCATTATGTGTTTTATCCTAATATACTTGAAAGAAAGAAAGAAAGAAGGAAAGAAGGAGATGAAAGAAGACGTGACATAATGAGTTGCTTCAAGAAAGGTGAGAGAATGCTTATGTTGTGGTGGGCCAGGCTATATACCCCCTCCTCTCCCTTCCCCTCCTCTCCCCTCTCTTCCCCTCACCCTCACCCCCCTCCCCTCACCCCCCTCCCACCCCCCAGCTGATACTTTTACCTGGCCACTCTCTCCACTAAGGGTGTCTGCCTCGGTTCCTGCCTTGATAATATTGTGTGTGTATTTGTGTACGTAACTGGCGTGGGAATGTGTACACGAGAGTCTGTATATGTGTGTGAGTGTTAGTATGTTTGTGTGTGTGTAGTTTATGTATGATATGAGTGTGTGTTGGGGAGGTGATTGTATAAGAACATAAGAAAATAAGGAGTCTGCAATAGGCGGGTTGGCCTGTGCATGGCAGCTCCTGTCGAGAGTTACTACCACGTGTCTGTGCAACTTGTATGAATGTATGTGTATGTTTTTTGTTTGTTTATGTGTATGTATGTGTATTACTTTCTGGGAGTTTCTATGTCACTGTATTGTATTAGATAATTCATACAGTGTTACAGGATACGAGTAATATACCGAAGAAATTATTTTTATTCATCAACAATCTATTTATCTTAGAATTTATTATTTACCTCTGTAATAATTTTTTTCTCATATAACAAGTAACTTATGGTAACGATTAAAATCACTTGTTTAAAAAATTACCCTAAAATGAATCCTATTATAACATCAATTCATCATAACTTACATATGACATAAGAAGTTAAATAACTGACTAACACCATCAGGGAGCAATAAGACTAAAGAGAAGAATAGTGGTAGTAGTGGTAGTAGTGGTAGTGGAGTGGTGGCAGTGGTGGCGTTGGGAAGTTACAAAACAATAGCTCAGGTGACATGTTTACCTGTCTTGCCAATCAACGAACACCACAACAAGGTACAGGTAAGCCATTAAGCAAGTCGAAGCTTCTCCACAATCGATGCAACCTTTTGTTAGCCAAGACAAACCTCACCACTTAATTGCCTCTTTGAGTGATTCCATAAGGCGAATTAATGATGATTTTAGAAGATCTGATCGTATATATTAAGACTGACTCCGCTTTTATGAGGATATTATCGTTAATACCTCTGGGTGGTGGTTGTGGTGGTGAGTGTTGCGTGATCATAAATGTTTAAGTTATGCCGGGTCGGTGGCCTTGTTATGGTGAGGGTGTCAAAGTACTCCTTTTGAGTGACCAGAGCTGAGCTAAAAAACCTAAAAAAAAAAATTACTTCATCTCGTAGGGGGAACCGGGAGAGTTATAACTGCAAAGGGAACAAAGCTATGAGGTGTAGAGTGAGGGAACAAAGCTATGAGGTGTAGAGTGAGGGAACAAAGCTATGAGGTTTGGGTAAAGGAA
This sequence comes from Homarus americanus, assembly GCF_018991925.1. Lineage (NCBI taxonomy): Eukaryota > Metazoa > Arthropoda > Malacostraca > Decapoda > Nephropidae > Homarus > Homarus americanus. The sequence goes on from NW_024741581.1 coordinate 277,861, forward strand.
CAAAGCTCTGAGGTGTAGAGTGGGGGAACAAAGCTATGAGGTATAGAGTGGGGGAACAAAGCTATGAGGTGTAGAGTGGGGGAACAAAGCTATGAGGTGTAGAGTGGGGGAACAAAGCTATTGGATACAGAGTGTCACGTAAGGTCAGATATAGTAGCCAGGTCTTGAGTTATGGATGAGGTGAGGAAGAAAATATTCATAAATAAATGTTACATAGACGCTAATAATTATGAGTTAATGAGTCCTGAATGACCCATAAGTAGGTGTACTTTTATGTGGTTGATGGTGATTGATTTTCGTGTTTGTTATTGATTTATAAACAACAATCTTACTTGGGTTATATAAGGAGACATGTGAAACTGATGCTCGATTGTTTGGCGAGAGTTAGTACTGGATTATCTTGTCGATGGAAGTTAAAAAAAATTCCAATTAGTCTATGGACGTGGGAATCTAACCTAACCTAACCAAATAAAAATAACATGGAATAACATATCATAACGTAACTAAAATAAGCTGAAAGAAGCTGGGGTGACTAATCTTCATCTGATCCGATAAAACACCAAATCATTCATGACCTAACAAACTGTATATGCAAAGATCTTACCTCTGCAGTGTTCCCAGACAAATCACACACACACACACACACACACACACAGTAATATATTCAACTAATTATATATATATATCTGTCAGGTTAAGCGTAGCATCTTCAAACGGAATATACATTTTCTTTAACCGTGTTGTAAGTCATTGAAGCCTCTCGTTAACGGGGAGTGTCTACGGTTCCCTCAGGCTTACGTCGACTCATTGACCTGACCCACACACACACTGATGGGGTAACTGCCCTGGTTAACCTCTAGCATGTGTATTATGTAAGAAACCCCAGACTTCTTTACTCTCCCTCTTTCTCTCTCTCATCTCCTAAATCTCCACCCTCCCCCCCTCCCCCGACCGATGTAAACACAGTCAGGTCAGGCATTTGTAACGAGAAGGTGAACTAACTCGCCTATGTATTCACTCTTCCTTTCCCCTGCAGTAAATACAGTATGTTGCCTCATCCACTACTACACTGTTAACTATTGTGTAATTCTCTGGCTCTATCCACATATTTTCATCCATTTTATATCCAACGTATCCACATCCATCGTAAATTTCTCATCCTTATTTTTTTCCCAACGTCCGTCATCTGCTCATTCATTCATCTTCATAATTTCATCCACTACTTCCTCGTCTGTTCTTCTTTATGCTTAACTTTCATCCACTCCCTCATCCGTGGTGTAATGGTCAGCACGTTCGCCTTGCAAGCGAGTGGTCCCGGGTTCGATCCCCGGGCAGGGTGAAACTAGGGGCAAGTTTCTTTACTAAATTTGCCTCTGTCTACCCAGCAGTAATTGGAAACCTGGATGTTAATCAATATGCAGATCGTGTTCCGGGGTAATGGTTAGCCAGTGCAGTTGGCGAGTTGTCCGGTCTTCTCGGACTATTCCTTGACACTGGCGACAGCTTCTACACCTTAAACAAATTAACACCTAGGTGGCCCTTGGACCAGCCATCCTCGTTACTCGAGGGTCAACCATTATTTATTTATAGATGGTGTACGTGATGGATAACAGCCTCAGTGTACATGGCAGATATCAGCTTGAGTCTTGTGCTCAGTTGGGTGAGGGATGTTGCCGTGGGATCAGAGAGTAACCGACCTCTTGATCACAGGGCCAGGTATAATGGACACTCTTTCTGTTCCTGTGATGGCGCGTGACTGTGTTGGTATTTATGGTGGATCATCACCCTTGAGTAAGTTCCTCTTCGGTGCTCTTTGTTGCGGTGGGTTGGTGGGGTAAGTGGTGTGTTGTGGTGGTGGGTGGGTTAGTGGTGTGTTGGTGGTGGTGGTTGGTGGGGTTAGTAGTGGTGTGTTGTGGTGGTGGGTGGGTTAGTGGTGTGTTGGTGGAGTGGTGGGCCTCGTTGTGTTGATGGTGTGTTGTTTTAGGGTGATAGTGGTGTTGGCTCGACCCGTGAAGGAGGACGTCAACATGAGGTGGTCCCTGGTGTTGTCATGATCACCAATAGCTGGGAATGTTGGCTTGGTAAACAGACGGTGTGTGTGTGTGTGTGTGTGTGTGTGTGTGTGTGTGTGTGTGTGTGTGTGTGTGAGGACTAATAATCTGAGGTGGTTACAGACTCTCCTCATGTCGTATCGTGTCGTCTTTACTTGTACTTATAAATAACTAACGTCTTTAAACTGAAAATAATATTACAATCTATTTTTGCCTTTACAAATGACTTGAAATCTTGCTTGTAAGATTCGTGGGGATATTTTACATAGTTACTGATAGATTAAGATTGTGAGACAGTAAACAACATCGATCATGAACTTAATATTGTTAAAGATTCATTATAGTTTACTTACCGCCTCAGTCAACCTCCTGAACAAACCAATGATATAAAGTTGTTTTTTGTTTAATCTAATAATATAAGTGAAAGGTGATATGGGTTGTAATTTTGATGGGGCAAAGTCTATGATTATGTTATTAAGTTTTTCTTAAATCAGTGTGTTTATCCAGATTTACATCAAGGTGTTGTTAGTGCCAATATTACCTGTATAAGTTCCATAATTACCAAAAGAGTGCCAGCAAATTACCTGTGATGAGTGCCAATATCACCTGTAATGCATTTGCATGAGTGCCATAATTACCTGTAATATACAATTACCTTCGTATGAGTGCCAATATCACCAGAAAATATTACCTGTATGATGCCATAATTACCCATATGCCAATATCGTAGTGCCATAATTACCCGCATGAGTGCCACCTGTATGAGCTAACATCTGTAGTGCCATATTACCTGTATGAGTGCCATAATACCTGTACGAGTGCCATTACCACCTAGAAAAATATTATTACCTGTATGAGCTATTATTACCCAAAGGAGTTAAATATTCTGTGAAATAGTATCTTGCATGATGCCATTATTAATTGTACGGAGTGCCAGCCATCAATTGTAGTGCCAGTATTACCTGTATGAGCGCTATTACCAAAGGGCGCTAATACGCCCTGTATGAGTGCCAGTAGTGTGCCAGTGTTGCGTCAGGTAGGTAGGAGAGGTGTGCGCTATACAGAGATGTTGTTCTGTCATTAGTCGCCATTTCACTACAGGCAGTTATTGTATCACACGTAAATAAAGGAGTAACGCGCTTGATTCGATCCATACTTATTTACGTCTTCTACACCCTCTTGCTATTTTATCCGTATCTTCCTATTTGATTTACTCCTCCTTGCTATTTCATTCGTATATTTCCTATTTTCTTTTACTCCTCCTTGGTATTCCATCTACATTTTCCTATTTCAACCACATATTTGCTATTTTCTTTCAAACCTCCTTGCTATTTTATCCACATCTTCCTATTTTCCTTCACATATTTGCTATTTTTCCCATACTTTGTTATTTCAATCACACTCTACTAGCTCTTTCTTATACACCTTACTATTTCTTTCTCACTTTGCTATTTATCTCTCATCTTCTATTATTTATACAATCATTCCATTTCTTTCATACCTTTCTGCTATTTATTTAACTTCTTCTTATTATTTCTTCACCTCAAGATTAACAACTCTTATACTAACCTAACCTAACCTAACCTAACCTAACCTAACCTAACCTAACCTAACCACCCCCAGGTAGTGATATGGTAATTAATCATCAATTCGGAGACCTAATCTTCAGGTGATGATCCACTTTATCGTGTCTACCTGCACTTGTACCTGTGATTGTGACGCGGTAATTACGGAGGAAAATTTCGGCCCGTATCAAATGTGAAGGTCGAGTGATGGTGTGCCATTTAAAAGGTCAATTGCTTCTAAATCTTCTTTTTTTTCCTTCACAAGTTAAGCGTGTCAACAGGTGAGTCTCTACTAGGGATGACACACGTAGGGTCAGGGGGGGTCGAGGGAGGGGGAGGATGGAGGGTCGGGAGGGAGGGAGGAGGATGGAGGTCGAGGGAGGGAGGGAGGGGAGGGAGGGTCGAGGGAGAGAGGGGAAGCCTATAGGTCGATGGAGGTGACGAGTTTAGGTCTAATTTCGGGGACTTAGATGACTGTATAAGGAGGTAATAGCTCTGAGGTCGTGTTTTTGTGGTCATGTAGAGGAGGTCCGGTTGGTAGAGGCTCCAGATTGACTCAGTATTTGAAGCATTTGGGTTCGGGGGTTTGGAGTGGTCCTTCTGAGAGAGGTGGTGGAGTATTTTATGTTATTTTTAATACTTTAGATCAATTATATCTTTATATTTATTCTGAGATAGAAACTACAGATAAAAAGTAAAGAAAGAGGAGAAATAATACAGGAGAGAAGAGAATGGCTATAATCACAACCCCTCTTAAACACACACACACACACACACACACACACACACAAATAAACCAATAAACAATCAAACAAACAAAATCACACATACATTGTCAGGAGCTCAGACAAAAAAAAAATAAAAAAAATAAGCAAGAGAGAAAGAAGAAGTGCAGACGCTGGGGTTGAGACAGCCGCGACTGAGCTATAAATTACCTCTCATGTTTTTGTTATTGTTCAGGTTGTGGCCGAGGTACGAGGTGTTGCGTCATTGTTGTGGTCGAGCAGCTGGGAGACTCCGGCCGGGTAGTGTCAGTAGTACTCACACAACTCCTCCCGGGCGTGAATGGGCGAGTAAAACTAACCATATAAATGTTTCCGTGATAACTTCTTGTCATGAAAAATCGATTACGGTAAAAACTCATCCAGGACGTGAAGGGTCGGCGGGCTGGCTGCTCCTACAAACGTTTAGTAATTGTAGCTTAGTGTAGACCAGGTAGGAAATTATTGACGTAAGAACTACCTCCTCCTCTGCCCCCCCACAGCACGAGTGAGTGAGTGAGTGATTGACCCACTCCCGCCAGCCTCACAGGAACATCTGCATGAAATAGATAAATAACTGTTCTTGAGGGCCTCGTTTCAGTGATTAGTTCGTTGAAGGATAATTTGTTATTATTGCTCCACACACGAACATCTTCACGGAGAATGGTGGCAGGAGACTCTTGCTTCATAAAAAGGTTTCTGGGTACATATAACACCTTAGTTATATGGAGAAAACATTTAAGTTGGACATTAAAGATAGCGATCAGGTGGACGACAGGTGACCACGGAACAAAACAGGATGAAAGAAATGTTAAAAGCAGATAAACACACTATTGTTTATGACAGAGACGAAGATGAGAGGTGACGATGAGAGGTGACGATGAGAGGTGACGATGGGAGGTGACGATGAGAGGTGACGATGAGAGGTGACGATGAAAGGTGACGATGAGAGGTGAGAGGTGACGATGAGAGGTGAAGAGGTGACGATGAGAGGTGACGACGATGATGAGGTGACGATGAGAGTGACGAGGTGACGATGAGGGAGGTGACGGATGAGAGGTGACGATGAGAGGTGACGATGAGAGGTGACGATGAGAGGTGACGATGAGAGGTGACGATGAAAGGTGACGATGAGAGGTGACGATGAGAGGTGACGATGAGAGGTGACGATGAGAGGTGATGATGAGAGGTGACGATGAGAGGTGACGATGAGAGGTGACGATGAGAGGTGACGATGAGAGGTTACGATGAGAGGTGACGATAAGAGGCTACGATGAGAGGTGACGATGAAAGGAAATAATAGCCTCTAGTATAGCCTGACTGTGTCGTGGCTTCAGTAGATGATGAAGTGTTATTAACTCTGCCAGGTGAGGCGTTTACACCGCGCCAGTATCTATAACACAAGAAGCACAGTCACTTCATTACGATCTTTGATTTTATGATCAGAAATATAGATCAGATTCAATAATGATTTATATAAGGAAGCTTCAGAATCAATAAAGCTTTCATAAAGAACGTCACAGTCATTCAGGAGAGTTAGACACACAGCTTAACTTTCAGGCACGACGTCTTGGTGTAATCTGGGGACTAAATTAGTGAGAATATTAGTTCCCGACTTTCATACTGCAAGGTGATGGTAACTGTGAGGGACTATATACTACATACTGTATATATCACAGGAAACGGCATTACGACACGGTGTTATTCAGAGACGTGGGCGGTCTTAATGGACACATAATACCAACCATCACACGCTGATACAATAACACTAATATTAAAGGCAGTACAGTAGGACGTTGTGTGTGTGTGAAGGAATAACACAGAAGATAAGATACAGTAATGTCGATGCTGGAAGTCTTTAACACACAGGAAGACAACAGACGAGTCATGTAATCTGGAAATGAGAAGACGACGAAGAATGTGAGTGAATGGAGGCTGATGACAACGACACCTCAGAGAAAGTTATCATTTCCCACTGTTGTTGTCATCCTGGTGGCAAATTTTCACAATTATAAACTACAATTGTGAGTGCAGAATTACATACTCCCAAGACTTATGTGTCCTCGAGGTGTTCACTGTCAGGAATCGACCACAGTTATCACATTACGTCACCTCGGTGCTCGTAGCCTCATCCCGTGTCTCAGGGTTAAGGTACACTCAGGGGGAATCGGGTATCGTTTAGTACAATATTAAAAGTACCACAGTCATTATTTCGTGTGTGTGTGTGTGTGTGTGTGTGTGTGTGTGTGTCGCTCACAATAAGAAACAAGAACGAGATTATAAACAAATTACACACAAACTCGGTGGACATAGCCTATAATTTTCACTACCAGACATAAACAGTAAACCAGGGATGAATAGACTCGCGCTGACTTGACTCTTTAAACCGAATGAATAGATTCTTTAAACCAAGGATGAACAGACTCACGCTGACCCCCCCCTCTCTCTCTCTCTCTCTCTCTCTCTCTCTCTCTCTCTCTCTCTCTCTCTCTCTCTCAGCTTCATGGAGACTTAAACACATTTCTTCTCCTCGATCATCGACCGAATCGTGACGGAAGGAGTAAAGAGAGATCCTGTACTCAGCCTCGGATGGCCGTGTGGTGAGGCTGAATGGTGTTAATATTATCTAGGATGGTGCTTCTTTTATCTGCGTTGGCCATCGTGGTGTGTAGTGGTGATCCTTGGTTGCTGTCGTAACTACCTGCCTGGTGATCCTCCCTTGCTGTCGTAACTTCTACCTGGTGATCCTTCCGTCAGTATCACTATTAATCTAACCACCACAAAAAATCGTTTCTCTATTTCATTTCCATATTAGAGCAGCCATGATCATTAATAACTCCTAAAACAAATTATACCACGACCTATCATGTTGACCTTTGACCCTTCATGACCTATTTAGTTTCTTTTTATCCTTCGTGACTTGTTCTGTGTCTGTATGCAAATTTGTAACTTTTACCTTGTCCATAAACACAAGTATATCCTTCGTCTTGTTTAAATATATCCGGTTTTTCTGTGTTCCTGCCGAGGTAAAGTTGTAACTCCTTCACTTGTCTATGAGATGCTGTGTTATTTATACTGTCTGGGTTGTTGTTGTTGTTGGTGGTGGTGTTATTGTTATTGTTGTTGTAGTAGTAGTAGGGTAGCTACTTATGTATTAGGATACTTAATTTTAAGGTAATGAAATGGTGGCGAAGGTGTGGCTATTGGGGGAGGCTGCATGGAGGCCACGTAGTAGTAGTAGTAGTAGTAGTAGTAGTAGTAGTAGTAGTAGGTACATTATAATTACTACTAGTTATACTCTCATCATTATCATCGTCATTAAATCCATAATTGTTGTCATTACCACTAGCATTACTATCATTCACCTTGTTTTCTACCACAAGGAAGCAGGTCACACACTTACCTCACCTGGTACCTCGTCTCTCACGGTTTATAAAGGTAAGTGAGAAGAGTCGCTATTGTTTCATCCCAACAAAAGTGTTTTAGCTATTAAATGGTACAAAAACTATCTCATGACTCTTCTCTCCACTTATATTACTTAAATTTAGTAGTAGTAGTAGTAGTAGTAGTAGTAGTAGTAGTAGTAAAGCTTTTTATTGTTTTACAGGTTCGTGTCGAGGATGTGTGTGTGTGTGTGTGTGTGTGTGTGTGTGTGTGTGTGTGTGTGTGTGTGTGTGTGTGTGTGTGTGTGTGTGTGTGTGTGTGTGTGGACCATCGTAGCCTTTAAATACTCTACGTTGTTTACCGTTACTTTTAATAAGAGGGCCATGTGCGTTATTGTGGCCATATTATTGTTCTTCTCGTTGTATCACTGTGGTCATATCGTTATTCATCATGGCCATACAACAGTCATATATACTCATGGCCTTAACTCTTGCTGTAGGTCACAATCATTATACTTACTTACTTACTTACTCTTCTGCCTCACCTCGCTGCCCCTACCACCACCACCACCACCACCAGCCTTTACGTAACCTGCAGTGCCGCATCCCCCGACCCCACTTGCGTCTCCTCCCATACTCTGGTTCCATTGCGGCTCCAGGCTCACCACACGGCCCCTGGAGTCTGGACATTATCATCTTTATCCACAGAACTATAATTTCCTGTTAGTCTTAGGTGTGTGTGTGTGTGTGTGTGTGTGTGTGTGTGTGTGTGTGTGTGTGTGGTTTTTTGACGCAAGATGGACCTTGAGGAGAGCCACACACACACACGCTCACCACTGCGGTATGATGCAAGAGGTTTCAGACGGGCGAGGTATTAATGCACGCTGAATAGAACGTAATATTACCACCTGATGAAATTTCATTAAAGAGAAGTGGATTATGATTATAGAAGCGTTGTGATAATGAGCGTGAAAGAGAACGACTGGAGCTTATGAATAACATATCTGAGTTGAAGGTTAATGATATGTACCCACTGACGACACCGTAACTTACCCACGCTGTTAAATTAGGACACAGATAAGATAAATCAAACTCACAAAGCAATAAAGACGAAACCAGATAATAAACGTAAGCTAGTGAACAATACGTCTGTCACAGCTCGACCCTCACTACTGCAGGGTAAGTTAACGTCTCAGGTCCTTCCTGCTTGTGTGGTATAGTCTGGGGAGAACATCATCTGGCAACCTTGTAAATACTACGTCTTTTGGTCATCATCCGTGTTATTTGTAATCGTAAGTGGCCGCAGTGTATAACATAAAACAGTTAAGTTTCTCGGTTAGTCTAGTCACGTGTGGGGGCCTTCTATACTCGCACTGGGTTGGCTCTACCTTAGGTGTGCTGGGGTGGCTGTAAGGGACAACGGGAGATAAGAATTAACCCGGCTATAGAAGGGTTTTATAACTGTCAACACATTCTGGTTCATTGTGTGGGAAACTTGCCAACATGCTCCTTGCCATCATGACTCGCCATCCTATACCAGGTACTTAGTCACTGTGAGGACTCTGGTATTAGGACAAGGACATACCCACCGCTCCCGCCAGAAGAACCTATACAAAAATAGTCAATACTAATCCCTTGACCTTCGCCCCACTTATTGTAACAAATTCAACAAACTTTTTTTTTTACAATTTTAACGTGGTGTAAAAAATAAACCCATATAAAAAGTAAATAATTCAGAATTGTTATATAAAAAACTATACGGAAATTTTTAAAACGATATTATGAGTAAGAACGACGATCATCTTACAAAACATCAACACAGGTATTTCTGAAGTGTTTAGTGTTGTGATTACAGTTAGTGGTGGTTGTTTTCTTTGTTGAAATACTGTGGGATGTTACTGACCACCAAACCTCAGCGTCTGTCTAAATACTGATGGATTCTTTTTTTTTTTTTAGTTTTAAGACACTAAAAACCCTAAAGAAGCACATACACACACACACACACACACACACACACACACACACACACACACACACACACACACACACACACACACATACATATAATTCCATTTCACTTTCGTCTCTGTTATGAACTTTCATCACCAGGGGAACGAGCTGCCGCCTTCTGAATATAATGATGGATTGAGTCGTGTTTCTTGTGACAAATTATAGATATATCTTCCAGCTGTTACTGAGTTGTGTGTTAGTCAGCAACTTATACGATGGCTGGGTGTCTTGTGTGTGATGGTGGTGGTGATGGAAGTAATTGTGGTGATAGTAGGGGTAATGATGATGATGATGATGATGATGATGATGATGATGATGATGATGATGATGATGGAGCAATGGTGGTAGTGGTCAGGTAAGGTAACAGAGTCGTCGTCGTGTATGTGTGTGTGTGTGTGTGTGTGTGTGTGTGTGTGTGTGTGTGTGTGTGCGTGTCATTAAGCTGCCCACAGGTGTGTTTGTGTGTATCATTGTTGATGGGAGCAGTGAGGCGCTGGTGTGGAGAGTGAGGGCGAGGCACCACTACTGCAGGGGCTGGTCTGCTGGCATTAGTAAATCGACCACATAATGATTACTAGCTGGTGGCGCCCTTCTTGTCATGCTGCTGCTCGTGTGGTTGTATCGGTCTTATAAACAGCAGACAGTCACCTGGAGGAATTGCTTCTATAAAGTAATTTAAGCTAGGCAGTAACTCTGTAAACACACACACACACACACACACACACACACACACACACACACACACACACACACACACACACACAATATCTGCATATCCATTCCTTCATTTTGTTTAATATATACATAACACGTGTGTCACCTGCCGCTGATCACCAACACAGGTAAGGTAACTAAGAACTCACGACTTCCTGCAGGTAATGTCTCTCTGGACGGTGATAAAACTCCTAATATCAAAACTTGTATAATTAACTTAAAACCACCACAAGACTTTCTATTTTTTACGCTTATGTTTATTTATGACAAGTGATTGAGGAAGACGTTTGTTGAAGAGTAACACCTGTCGTTTGTGTCTTGAGCTGTACAGGTGAAACTCTAATACAATAAGACGTTACATCCACCTGTCCTTGCGTATACTCCTTCCTGTTGTCACACCTTCAATCTGTTACATGAGGAACAAAAACACAGCAATCTTGTGAAACCTAAGTAGATGACACACCAACTTGTAACACCAGCGACACACAACCAGACACTGACCATCATTCCTCCTCGTGTAAAGAAATGTATCTAAGTCTCACCGTATTAAAGGAAGCCTGGTCGTCCACCTCCCGTCATTCCCGAGGCTGAGTAGCTGTCGAGGATGAGGTTGACCACAAAAGCGACGACTTCGATCAATTTTTGTTTGTGTCAGTCATGAAGAATGAATTACAAGAGTGTGGTTGGTGTAAGTGATGTGACTCTTGATTTAAGTTAACTTGATAGGTAATTGTGATAACCTGGGAGTAGGGGGGAGGGGGGAGGGGGGCTAGAGGAGGAAGGGGGAGGAGGAAGGGCCTGGAAGAGGGGAAGGGGTAGAGGAGGAAGGGCCTGGAGGAGGAAGGCCTGCGAGTAAAGGGCCGGGGGAGGGAGGGGTGGAGGGAAGGAAGGGCCGGGGCAGGGAGGGCCGTGGGGAGAAAAGGCTGGGGGAAAAAGAGTCAAGCGGGAGGGAGAAGAAAGAGGGGCGAAGGGCCAGGGGAGGAAGTCAAGTCCCTCCCTTTCACCCTCCCCCGTGACCTTGGCTGACTGTGTGGTGATACGGTTTATTTCTTCATATTTATCATTCTATCTGTAATCATTTTATTGACCCAAATTTTCTTTCAAACCCTAATGTGAGTGTTAGTAGCTGTTATTTCATTACTAAAAGGCAATATAAATTAATACAATTATGGAAGTACAATAATTTGATGTTCGTACATAAACATAATCTATTTCCTGTAGTTTTCTTTATATTTTATTCAATATATAATTCTCTCATCTTCTTTGACTCTTTTTCATATATATTTCCGTTAGATGATTGTTATAGCGTCATTATCCCGTTCTACAGTTCGTCTTCTTCATCTTCGATACTTATGACATCACCTGAAGGTCCTTGCCACAGCCTCAATGAACGGGAAACATCTCGGGTTGTCGTTGTCGTCGTCGTCGTCGGAGGAGCCTTTCATCAGCACTTTCCTCTCATCTCCGCAGTCATCCTAGGTTCGAGTGGCTCAAAAGGCAGTGATTTATTTTTATTATTGACATTTATACGACGATTTATTATCCAAGTTATAATCCTCTGCAGGTAAAGTGATCATTAGCAGCATATCAACCTGGAACACCTCCTGTCTCAGCTTATAATCTTGTGTCAGGAAGTTATAATCAGTACTAATTTTTCCTCTTGATGCTCGGGACATTGTTATCAAACCTGTCATTATGGTAAAATTTTCTCGTGGTTCTTTAAGTCATCTTGGTTTTCTTAAAGTTTTATTCATTTTTCTATTTGGATTCTATTTATAAAGAGTTATGAGCGTAAATAAAGGTCAATAGTTTCTCTCTCTCTTGCCTGACTACGAAGCGGAACGTTCTATTTGAAAACTATTGCCTCGAGTGTGAGTTACAAAATGCAGGGGTTGGCTGTAATTTTGTGGGTACATTCCTCTCCTTGACTTCACCACGATGAATCTTCTGTATTCCTACTGCTGGTGCTCAGTTACCGAGTCGCAGTACCCAGCCACCCTCAATCTCTGGAGTGCTCACTGAGATAATTGTGGCAAGAGAACCTCACACACACACACACACACACACACACACACACACACACACGAGGAAAACTTAATCTATAAATCTCTTAGAATTCGAGCCTCGGATCTGTTACCGACTGGCCATACATCAGGACCTGGCCAAAGTTACACACCTGAGGCTGACGGTCGATTATTTCACGTGTGTTGGAGCTCTACACACCTAACCTAACCCAACCTTCCCATTTTATATATCCATCATCAGCCTTATTAGTGTATCGTCTCTTCAGATTCATATAATAATGTCGATTTATCTCGCAAGTCATTATTCTAACTTCACTCCCCTTTCTCTTCCTCCTTTTTCTTCTTCTGCTTCTCATCCTCCTTCTCCTCCTTTTTCTGTTCCTCCTCCTCCTCCTTCTGCTTCTCCTCTTACTTCTCCTCCTCTTCCTGTTCCCCTCCCCTCCTTCCCCTTCCCTTTCCTCCTCTCCCTCCTCCTTATTTCCCCCCCCCAATAATCGATATCCAAGTAATACAAAAAGTTATAAAATTCTTTGCTTAATTTCCTCTTACTCTTGCCTTAGTAGAGGTACCTGGACTGCTGCTGGACCACAAGTTTATCTGATATAATTTTGTTGTTCTATATTATATAACAATCAATCTCATGTCATTTATTACCCAAACTCATCATTTAGCGACCTCAGCAGTTTCCTCTTAGTAAACACAGCCTTGTAGCGCGGCATTAGAATGATAGTATATTGTAAAGCGTAATATTCATGATAATATTTCACTTGGTTAACTCCTGTGAGAGAAATTGAGATTATTGTTGAGAATCAGAGCTCGGGTCATGGATAGGTGTGTGGTAAACAAAGTCACTAGAGGAGGATTGACAAGGTTTGCTCGAGCCAAGAGAGAGAGAATTGTACTCAGAAGAGGTTATCGAAAAATGCATTTAAGTTTTCATTTGCTGAGTGAGAGTTTAACTGTAGAGTGAAGGTTCGACTGACGGGCAAACATCAGTGTTGTGAAAGATTTAGTCAGCGTGAAAGTGCTGCCTTCTCTCCTTCAGCCAGCAGGTATACTGTAAGGTGCCTGGCCACCCCACATAAGTGTTGCAGGTGTGTGTGTGTATGAACCTGATCCATCCCAGACAGGTGTTGCAGGTGTGTGTATGAATCTGATCCATCCCAGGAAGGTGTTGCAGGTGTGTGTATGAATCTGATCCATCTCTGGCAGGTGTTGCAGGTGTGTGTATGAACCTGATCCATCCCATACAGTATTGAAGGTGTGTGTGTATGAACCTGATCCATTCCATACAGGTGTTACAGGTGTGTGTATGAACCTGATCCATCCCATACAGGTGTTAAAGGTGTGTGTATGAACCTGATCCATCCCATACAGGTGTTACAGGTGTGTGTATGAACCTGATTCAACCCATACACAGGTGTGTGTGTATGAACCTGATCCATCCCCATACAGGTATTGAGGTGTGTGTGTATGAACCTGATCCATCCCATACAGGTGTTACAGGTGTGTGTATGAACCTGATCCATTCCATACAGGGAAGGGTGTGTGTGTATGAACCTGATCCATCCCATACAGGTGTTACAGGTGTGTGTATGAACCTGATCCATTCCATACAGAACCTGATCCATTCCATACAGGTATTGAAGGTGTGTGTGTATGAACTGATCCATTCCATACAGGTATTGAAGGTGTGTGTGTATGAACCTGATCCATTCCATACAGGTATTGAAGGTGTGTGTATGAACCTGATCCATCCCATACAGGTATTGAGGTGTGTGTGTGTATGAACCTGATCCATCCCATACAGGTGTTACAGGTGTGTGTATGAACAATCCATTCCATACAGGTATTGAAGGTGTGTGTGTATGAACCTGATCCATTCCATACAGGTATTGAAGGTGTGTGTGTGTATGAACCTGATCCATCCCATACAGGTATTGAAGGTGTGTGTGTATGAACCTGATCCATTCCATACAGGTATTGAAGGTGTGTGTGTGTGTGTGAACCTGATCCATCCCATACAGGTATGAAGGTGTGTGTGTATGAACCTGATCCATCCCATACAGGTGTTACAGGTGTGTATGAACCTGATCCATCCCATACAGGTGTTACAGGTGTGTGTATGAACCTGATCCATCCCATACAGGTATTGAAGGTGTGTGTGTATGAACCTGATCCATCCCATACAGGTGTTTCAGGTGTGTGTAACCTGATCCATTCCATACAGGTGTTACAGGTGTGTGTATGAACCTGATCCATCCCATACAGGTATTGAAGGTGTGTGTGTATGAACCTGATCCATCCATACAGGTGTTACAGGTGTGTATGAACCTGATCCATTCCATACAGGTGTTACAGGTGTGTGTATGAACCTGATCCATTCCATACAGGTGTTACAGGTGTGTGTATGAACCTGATCCAACCCATACAGTTGTTGCAGGTGTGTGTGTGTATGAACCTGATCCATTCCATACAGGTGTTACAGGTGTGTGTATGAACCTGATCCATCCCATACAGGTGTTGCAGGTGTGTGTATGAACCTGATCCATCCCATACAGGTGTTACAGGTGTGTGTATGAACCTGATTCAACCCATACAGTTGTTGCAGGTGTGTTGATGGATAGAGATTTTGATGGATAACGGCTGTAGAAATGTTAGGACATTACATGTGGGTTTATATATATAACGAGAGACACTGTAGGTGGAGAGCTGGTGGAGTCTTCGACGAGCTGCGGGAGGAGTTACGATCACCTGACGAAGGCCATGAAGGTAGATACTTTAATTCATTCCAACTATCATTAATAAGTGTTGCGAGTCCCATGTGCGGTCCTGTCTCTTACTAGGATTCAGGTGCTCTCTCTCTCCTCTCTCTCTCTCTCTCTCTCTCTCTCTCTCTCTCTCTCTCTCTCTCTCTCTCTCTCTCTCGTCTGGCTAAAGTGTAAGGCTCAAGTTACACAGCATGACGCCTCCTCTTCCAGTTCACCTGACACCTCACACCGGGTTACAGGTGAAGGAGGCGGACCATTAAGGCTGAGGAGGTTATCACAGGTCATCGAGGTCACCCTATATACAGCCACACTCCCACACTCCCTTATCACCGTCACCCACCACTACCATCACCCACCATTACCACACTTCCACTATCACACCCACCATACCACCACTAACTACTACTAACGCTACCACCCACCACCACAACCCACTACCACAATTCACTACCACCACCACCACCACTTTTACCACCCACCATTACCATTACTACCACCACTCACCACTACCATTTACCACCCAGTCCTATCACTACCACCCACTCACTACCACCACTCACCACTACCATCACCACTACCACCATCACAGACAGAAGATTCACCACGCTCTTTGTATCTCCTCCATTCATTAAATTTTTATGTACACTCTTTCTCTCGTTCTTTGTTCTTCCTCTATTCTTCTTGATTCTTATTTATTCTTTGTTTATTTCATTTACTTCCTCATTCACTTTTTTATTTACCTTTATACCACTAACATTATTCATTTATTCTCTCTCTCTCTCTCTCTCTCTCTCTCTCTCTCTCTCTCTCTCTCTCTCTCTCTCTTTCTCTCTCTATCTTCTTCCTCCTGGTTATTCATTCTCTCTTATTCCTCTCATTTATTTGGTATTGTTTTTCTTGTTTG
Source organism: Homarus americanus (assembly GCF_018991925.1). Lineage (NCBI taxonomy): Eukaryota > Metazoa > Arthropoda > Malacostraca > Decapoda > Nephropidae > Homarus > Homarus americanus. The sequence goes on from NW_024741581.1 coordinate 294,044, forward strand.
CTATTTACATGTTTCTTCATTAACCTGGATAGTGATAATTAGCTTTTATATAATATCCTATGGCACAAAATACCTGTATTTGTCAATTTACCTCCACAGGTGACCCCCCCCTCCCCCTATTTAACATGGGATAGGCAGACAGACAGACAGACAGATAATCATTCAGGAATATCGAAATAAAAGTTAACATTGATTCAACATGTATAATAGAGAGTGCAGGTATACAAACATTATACATAGAGAGTGCAGGTATACAAACATTATATATATCATACATAGTTGAATATATTTTTGATCCTAAAGAAAGAATCGTAAGTTCCATGTTCACGTCTCAACACCCATCATTATAGTCCATAGTGGTCTATTTATGTCATTCTTAGGAACCAAACACCTGCCAGCAACAGTTCCCTAACGGCAGGTCGGAGAGAAGGGCAGTGGAATGGTGCGACACGTAACCTCGAGCGAGAAATTAAGCGTCCTGGATAGTTTACAACATTATCTCTCTTTATGGGTTACTGAAAAGTTTGAAGGACACCCTGGAGAGTCTTCCTGCGAGTTGAGAAGTAAGACTCTGACACAATAGGACACGATGAAGTCAGCGGAGATTGACAGGTCACACTTTGAACACCTGTGGGATAACCTTTCACCTTATGACTCGCCTCAATTGACAGCAAACACCTCACTCAGTAAATTACACACGAAGGAGTCAATTATTTTTTTTAAGTTATTGTGATTCATTAAGGTATTATTGATAGCTGAAGTGTAGATATTAATTTTTTTTAGAAGTTTTTGGATTATGATGGTGATCTTGAAGACGCTCTCCTCTGATGGATATTCCTGGACGATCCCACAGCCACATCACCTGGAGAAATCTGAGCCATATTAGCCTTCGGTGTCAACTCCAAAGACATTAATCACTCTAGAATTTCCTCCTCTTGCCTTCTCATAGTTCATTATCACTGACCTTCACGTTTCTTGCTCCTTTTGCTCGTCATTCTATTACTCGGTGATATTTTTCCCCCACAACGTTCCAACATTCCCGAGTCGTTCGTCTTTTGTTTTGGGTCATTATTTTGAGGTTACGAAAAAGAGTTACTCATTTTTTTTCTGTTCTATTTATCGCTTTATTATTTTGATTAATAATAATAATAATAATAATAATATAACTTTGCAACTATTTCTCGTATTTATGTCTTATTCATATCCAACAACAAATGATCTAAAAAACATTGATTACATAACACCTTTATTGTTAGTCTATGAAGGGAAGGTTTACATAAATCATAATATTGTCAGACTGTTATAGATACAACCACAAATACCTCTTACGCATTAGGTCTTCAACTATGACATCAACAATAGCAGTTCATTCACGTGTATCCAGGAATATTTACAAATGTTTCATATTGTATCATATTTGTACAGGTGTGTTTGTTGTCCAGGTGTGTTGTTGCATCAGGTGTGTTGTTGTCCAGGTGTGTTGTTGTTCTTTAGGTTATGTTGCTTCAATTATGTTCTTTCAGGTGTGTAGTGGTCTCGGGTGTGTAGTTGTCTCAAGTGTGTTGTTATTCAGGTGTGTTACTTCAGGTGTACGGTCATCACCTTGCAACACCTGAAGATGAGAAGATGTCTACAAGCTCCAGAAAATGATGAAGTGAATTGGTACTGCCTAGAGTGCGAGTGAGAGGGATCACCTGGCCCTAGAAGGTAATCAGAGGAATCACCTGTGCTAAAGACATTAAAGCAGTCGGCCAGCATGACGACCACGGTGAAGGGAACTGCAAGAAGGGCAGTAAGGAGGTGGTGGTACAGAGACGGTCAGTTGAGAGAGACAGACTGGTGGTTCCTCAAGCACACACCTGATCCAGCTCTTGACCTCATTGATTCCCTAACTGCCCCCTCTCTCTCTCTCTCTCTCTCTCTCTCTCTCTCTCTCTCTCTCTCTCTCTCTCTCTGTTTTGACTTGTTCTCTTGGGTTACGTAAAAGTCTTCTCTTGTTTAGTTCAGTCAATCCCTCGTTAGTTCATTGTTCTTTTGTTCTAAATCTCAAAGAAATTATTCCCTTACAAACATATAATCCATAACCAGGAATTAACACAAGACAGCAATGATTAAGAGAAAGTTTATATAGTTTGTCCTTGTACTTTTTGTTGCTTCAATATACTTTACTGCTGCTGGAACGTAAGAGGAAAGCCATTAAATATAATACGTTCATCACTCTCAATACCTCTTCTGCTTGACCTGGTTCACGAAGGACACACACACACACAGATACAAAGACGCTTCTCTTTTTACGATCCAGTGGTAGACAAAATTGAGACGATACATGGATGGTATAGAGACGATACTCCGTGTGTGTGTGTGTGTGTGTGTGTTAGTTTTTGATAACATTAGGATGTAGGAAACTAGGAAAGGATGAACACGAGAAATACCATCCTGACCTCCAACACTAACGCGCAAAAAAAAAAAAATATTGAGCAATTCGATTTCCTCACGTAATTGGAAAACGTGAGGTTGCAGAAGTAGAGACACATATTTGACTATTTTCACCTCTGCTCTCAGTTGTGTTGGTTTATTTTGCATTAATCTGGACAACAGGTATAATCCTTGAGTCATGATATTTCAGGCTGACGGTGAAGGGCTTTGTCGTGTCTTGTTGGTTTATGGTGCACGACTCAGTGTTGTTTTATACTATTTTATTATGCAGTTGGGAGTAAAACGTATTACAAGGGGCGGTGGTCTCTCTCTCTCTCTCTCTCTCTCTCTCTCTCTCTCTCTCTCTCTCTGGTCATGTTCACATTACATAACTAACCAGAATGACGATTTTTTAAAACCTCATTGTTGATAATCATCCCCAGAATCACCAGCCTCCTCCAGATCTCACCACCAAGCAACGTCACAACCTCCTCCCTGGTGACTCTTACTGTAGAAGGCCGGGAGGGGGAGGTTGCAGGTGCTCCCACAAGGTAAACACTAGGGTGCACTTTTATTTAATGAATGATGGACGAATTGTGAAGTAAAGATTGATAATTTGGATAGTTGGAGCATCTGTGTGTAGCCTGGCTGAGGATGTGTGGGTAAGGGGAGCGGCGTTAAGGGGAAAGGGGTTTCAAGGGAAGGGGGATGGTTAAGGGAGGAATCAAGGAAGGAAATTGTACCTGAGAGAATTTATGAACACTTGCTTGTTACCTGCGTCTTTCTGGGTTAATTCCACGTTACCTGTATTATCCAAGGTAGCTGCGATGATGGAAGCGATGGTGGTAGTACTTGTAGTGGTGGTTGGTGGGTGATGGTGATAATGGTGACACGTGGTAATGGCAGGGGGGAGAACAGTGGGGTAATGATACTGATAGTGGTGGTGTAAATGGTGGTAGTGATAGTAATGATGGTGATGGTGATCTAGTAGTGGTGTAGATGGTGGCAGTGATATAGTGGTGATGAAGTACTGTACACTGTAGTCATCACACCATTGGGTATTTTTTATAATTTTTAATACTACATGACGAAGCTGGTGTGGTGGTGGTGGTGATGGTGGTGACGGTGATGACTGTAGTAATAAGTTGCTATCTACCTGTTCTTGCCAGGTAATGTTGACAGATGCACCACCACCACTACCACCACACTTTCTCGAGGCTCCTGACGACTAGCACAGAACACGATGATCCTTAGCAGTGTATGTGTGTGTGTGTGTGTGTGTGTGTGTGTGTGTATGTGTATGTGTGTGTGTTCGTAAACGTGATAGGGGTCAGTAACCTATCTTCCTAAGAGACAGTTGTTGTCTCATCAAGTGAGCAACTTGCTGCGTATCTCGACACACACACACACACACACACACACACACACACACACACACACACACACACAGGCAGATCATTGTATGCATAGGTAGTGTTCATCACTTACATCATCACGACCACACACACACACTCACCTACAGGCCAGATCTGCATTGGCGCCCCATCGACACACAATGACCTCTGACCTCTGACCTCCGGATGTTGCATGGTGAGGGGCCGACCCTTTCTTCACACCCACTGAGGACACAAGAGTCTCCCCACCTATACACTCCTCACCCACACACTCCCCACCCACACACTCCTCACCCACACACTCCCCACCCACACCCACACACTCCCCACCCACACCCTCACCCACACACCCCACCCACACCCCCACCCACACACCCCACCCACACTCCTCACCCACACACTCCCCACCCACACACTCCTCACCCACACACTCCCCACCCACACACTCCTCACCCACACACTCCCCACCCACACACTCACACACTCTCTCACTCACACTTCACACCCACACACTCTCTCAAAGACTCTCAGGCAGGTATGTGAGACACACCTGGTTGTATGACGCTCCATAGTCAATAGTGTCATCTGTTTGTCTTATTAAACGTGTCAATAATCTCCGTCTCAGGTCACCTTACTTGGAGATATAATTACTCTCTCAAAACTGATCAAGGCGAAAGAGGTATCTATAATCCTTTTATTATCTATTATATATATATATATATATATATATATATATATATATATATATATATATATATATATATATATATATATATATATATATATATATATATATATATATTGTACATGGCGAATTATATCTATATCATATACGCCATCTTCAGGTAATGTGTCTTCTTACTGCGACAAAAATTCCAATCGACTTATCTTGATCATTGACCACCAGAGACTGAGCTATGATTCACACACAGACTTACTCTTGCTTCATGGGCTGTTGGGTGTTGAGGCGGACAGGGGTAAGTTCTGGTGTTGATCGATCGCGGTGCTGTAATGTGTGATTCCTCTTCGTTAAACCAGACTCTAACTCTCATCATCATCCACAAAGTAAGTAATCAACGTGTATACAGTAAGTTAATGTAATTTATAATAAGTTAAATGATACATAAACATTGAAGAAGTTACCTCTACGAGTCTATGAGTATTTAAACCACACGCCAACTTCTCTCTCATCTCTGGTCACACCCCTCGTTGTGTTCATCATCGTAATTCAGTAACCCCTCCACACCTCGCTGTAAGCATTACCAGTCAAACAAAGGCTTCAATATCGCCCTTTCAAAATACTTTCCCTCACTCATACTTCCCCGGAAATCCACCTCAGTTGCTCCAGGCTATCTGTGAGTAGTAATTACCCTCTCTGAGTCCCTTATCAGTATCCCAGTTCCTCGTTCTGTTGGTCTTATGTTTTGTACCGTCTTGTGATTATCGGCCATATGTATTAACATCTTGTGATTAACTTAGGGAACGTCTGAGCATGTAACACCAATTTCAGTTCTACTAGTTACCCTCACTGTCCTGTGCTGTGCATTTATTTATTCGAGTTTAACAAGTTTACACAGTGCCACAAGTTTAACAAGTTTACACAGTGCCACAAGTTTACAGCCAGTTGAACATTTATAGATATTTTTCTCTCTATATCAGATATCATAGAATTAACTTCAGAATGTATGGCCGCATATTTCAGTGACTACACACACACACACACACACACACACACACACACACACACACACACACACACACACACACACACACACACAGTCATCACGGACCAACAACTATAATAATCACAAGACAGTTTTCCATCATGTAAATCACCGACTTATCTGGAAAAGTGTATATTTCCCGCATATTGAACAGTTTCTACAGGGTGTCTGGCTGGCTGGTGAGTGTTGACGCTGCGATATTGTGAAAGTCATCGCTGTATAGAACGTTTTTAACACATGTGAGTTATTGTGAGACTAGTCTGAGAGTGGCTATTTTTGGGGAGTGGAATAGAGGGGAAGAAATCATATATATATATATATATATATATATATATTCCCAGGAGTGTGTAACAAGAGGTGATGAGCGGTAGTTAAGGGAGTCGTTGACACACACACATTGCTGGCCTCCTCCACTGACGTCACACTGCCTTACGTCACAACTCTCAACATTGTATAAACAGTGATAATGATCATACTGATGGGGGCTGTTAAAAAAAATGCTGATAATTTAATCACGTTAATATAACCCCAAAATTTCCACTTGTTTCCTTAATAATTCTGACAATTGAACATTAAAATGACAACGTTATGCATAATAATTTAGTTAAACTCCAGACATTACCAGGTATTAACACACTAAACGGGGATTTGCTGAGAGTAAATGCAATTGTCTTGACGTCAGTAATGCTTGTCTCCTGAGCAAACAGCTGGGAACACACAACAATCTTTTTAGTCAACTCTATTCACTGACGCCTCCACTGGCCAACGACTGGAGATGGCGGAAGAGGAATACTTTGTAATGTTGTTTGTATGGCTTAAGAAAGACAATGTGGCTAGGAGCATCACAGAGTTACTCCTCTTGATGGTAATAATGAACGTCACATCAACACGTGTCTGGTTACTGTGTGAGGAGAGCGAGGTCAGGGGAGGACACACGTTTATCATCAGTTCTTGAAGTGCAGTCTTGTTACAACTCCTTCCAGTTCATAATATGCTTTCATCATCATCATCATCATCACCATCATCAAGAGAGAGAGAGAGAGAGAGTGTGTGTGTGTGTGTGTGCAGGTAGTGTACGTGCAGGTGTGTGTGTGTGTGTGTAGGTAGTGTACATGCAGGTGTGGGATGTACACCTCTCGGGGGATTAGTGTTGTTACAAAATGTGAAATCAAACCTGTTTCTTCCTCAACAGAAAAAGAGTTGGTTTAACCTTTACAACTTGGAAGTTCTTAAGGCTTTATCATAACAATAAAATCCCAATAGTTCTCGCAACGTTATTACCATTGTGTGAACGCTTTACTTACGCCGTCATAATAATCACTTTAAAGTAGAAAAGTAGAGGTGAGGAGCCGTGCCTGTAGGAGGTGAGTGATGGGTTACAACACTCACACAGCATCGTAAAGAACGGGTAGTGGGAGGAACAATACGCTCCAGGAACAACACGTAGATAGAGAACGAATACTTAACCTCAGTCTAGTTCAACACTGAGAGGTACAAACCCTCTGAGATTACCAAACACGGAAATACTTGTTAAGGAATTACCAGCCAGAAGACTCTCATGGACCTTTCGAGAGACACAGAAAAGGTGAATAATACTGAGGAAAGAAAAGTAAGAAGAGTGGAAAGGAAGACTACACGATGATGTCTCGGCGGTGTGACGAGTGGACTGGCCAGATGATACCCTGCCGTTGTCTGTCGTGTGTGGTGCTGATGCCGGGCTGAGGGAAGACTGATGAACCAGGATACAAGTTCACTCGTGAGTTGAGTAGATCAAGTGAGTGGTAAAGTCATTTGCCCGTGAGTACATCTTGAAATTCAAGGCCGGTTTGTCTGATTATTCTACCGCAGTAAACCTCATCAGGACATGAGACTCTTCCTGCTGTGGCCGATAGTGAACTCATTTACTGCTGAGTTTAAAAGGGTTTCTGACTTGTGTATACATTGGGAACCCGTGACCATTCGCTTGTGATGCGACACTGTTTGCTAATTTCTTTTATGGGAACCGTGAATAATTAAAAACAATGAATCTGTGAATATAGTTGGAAAAGTCAAAGGCATCAAGTTAAGATAGTTAGAAAATGTTAAACCCGTTAAGACCGTTACAAAAAGTTAAACCCGTTAAGACCGTTACAAAAAGTTATAACCGTTAAGACCGTTACAAAAGGTTATAACCGCTAAGACTTTTACAAAAAGTTATAACCGTTAAGATCGTTACAAAAGGTTATAACCGTTAAGATCGTTGGAAACACTGAAACGCTCAAGAAGACTGAGGTTGGTGAGAGAGGAGGGGTGGCGGGCAGTACACGGGGCCATGATGCAGATTACGCCCTCACACATAGTTCAGGGCTCATCTGGTGCCGTCGTGTGGGTTGCATCACGTGTCTCTCATACTTCATACACACACACACACACACACACTTCCCTTTCATCCCATTGTCTCTGTATGTGTGGACGCATTACCAAGTGTTCAGCGGTTGGTACAAAGGTGTAATGTGTGATGACTTTCCATTCTACTGAACCTCTGCCTACGAATACCCTCAGACCAACACTCTATGGATTTCCCTGCCAAAATGTTTTTCCTATTTCATGTAATCTCGATCATTATAAAAATTATCTTTCTTCAAGTGCCTTCAGTCTCTGTTTATTTACTGAAGAAAACAAGTCGGGATAACTTACTTCAGCGGAGAGATAACTTGGAAATAATGTTGTCGCCTTTCAAGTAATGTGTTTCATTAGCTCACTTCTTCAACACGTCATTGTCACTCACTCCTTCAACACGTCATCGTCACTCACTCCTTCAACACGTCATTGTCACTCATTCCTTCAACACATCATCATCACTCACTCCTTCAACACGTCATCATCACTCACTCCTTCAACAAATCATCGTCACTCATTCCTTCAACACGTCATCATCACTCAGTCACTCATTCCTTCAACACGTCATCGTCACTCACTCCTTCAACAAATCATCGTCACTCATTCCTTCAACACGTCATCATCACTCAGTCACTCATTCCTTCAACACGTCATCGTCACTCACTCCTTCAACACGTCATCGTCACTCATTCCTTCAACACGTCATCATCACTCAGTCATTCATTCCTTTAACACGTCATCGTCACTCATTCCTTCAACACGTCATCGTCACTCACTCCTTCACTCAACAGTTTTGTCATACTGTATGTTGTTATTATTATTGTTCTCTGTATCTCAAGTCTTCATTTATCTTCACTCATGTCATTCTCCCTCTTGTTACATCCTTTACTCTCTGTCATTACGTGTTTCTCACCATTTTTAAAACTACGGTATTAAAGGCTAGGTTAGGTTAGGTTAGGTATAATCTATTTTCTGTTCACGTTTTCTATGTTATTCTTCTTTATTATCTTTTAGGGGGGTGACTTTTTTATCGTTTTATGTCTCTTATATTTAATGTATTTGTTAACGCGATTTTCATCAACTTTTTTCCATAACGTGACGGACGATAATGTTGAAGTCAAATATATATTTCTAGGGCTGGTAGAGGCTGTATTGGTCACGGTGATGCACTGAGGAGGGAAAGTATAGCAGGAATAGCCACACTGGTAGAGTCAACTTGTGGTAGATGTGGTAGAATTTTAGAGGGTGGCGTGGCCTCCTGGCCTCCATGAGGCAGATCGCCCTCTCGAGTGATGCTGTAAGGACCAGCCCTCTGCTCGCAGTGGTGAACACCGACTCACAATCCTGGCCGAGATTGTTTTTGCTTGAACAATTTACGCAGTCCTATTGTCCCTTGGAACACCACACTGGTTAGCATTGACCCGCACTTGTAAGTACAGCCAAGTGATGACATACCCCTCAGTACTGAAATATTGTGGACTAATTATGCCTACTCGTTTCTGCCTTATCTGGAGAAATAAGACAATGCGGAATGAAGTGTAACTAAGATTAATAGAGTTATGAACTTTGTATCATGTCACTATGCTTAATAATCAATTGTAATTAAGATGAAATCGTCTGAGATTAACTAATTATGTATCAGATAGATCACCATGTAATACTAATGAACGCCTTGTTCTCTGCAGGTTTTGACCACATCAATAAATATTAAATGCGTCAAAAGACGAGTTTCAATCATTCCCTTCGACTTGCCCGTCACCTGAACGTCCTTAACTTAGGCGTTTACAATTACTGTGTGCACCAACGCCGTGTTATGGTATACGAGTACAACTATTTATATCAATCCTAATAACATAAAGACTAAAAGCTATTGAGAACGTGTGTGTCCGTCTGGACATCCAAAATTTGTATATGCAATGCAGCTATTTGCTGAACGTTAGATTGTTAACAAATTACTCGAATTATTGTAACTCGTCATAAAGGAACACATATGAGTTTATATGTAAATAAGAACTTTTTCCACCACTTAATAAATGTGTATTCTTAAGTACTGTATAAGGTTATTTTTATAATATTATGTGTTAAATATGTATTATATATATAAGTGGAAGATTAATGTTAATTAATGTTATAAAATATTATGGGTAGTTGACCATTGTGAAGGGTGACTAATGTAGATAGGTAAACATTAGTCTGCGATGTTGACGGTGTTTATATGCTCACTGTAGCTATACAAACAATGTATATAAACAGTGTATGTACACAAACAATGTATATAGACAGCAGGTGTGTAACAATATAGGTATACAATGTACGTACATAAATAGAGTTGGTATTTATTATTATACATAAATAATTAAGTATACATGTTAAGTACAACACTGTACATTGTATAAATACATACTATATACACTGGTTGTATTACCGACATACTATGTACAGTTGTAGGTATACAAACAGTTTACATAGTGCATATGTACTCAGTGTATATACAGTTGTACTTTGTATGTATACTTACACTGTATGTATAATGATAAATAGCAACTGTGTATATGTACATTGTATGCCTATATTGTTTATATTTATTGTTGTAGACCTTCTCTATCTATATACATTGTTTATATAGCTACAGTGAGTATATAAACACCGTAAACATCGCAGACTAATGTTTATCTATCTACATTAGTCACCCTTCACAATGGTCAACCACTCATAATATTTTATAATAACATTATTTAACATTAATCTTCCACTTATATATTATAAATATTTAACATAAAATCATATAAAAATATTGTAATACATTGCTTAAGACTAAACATTTATTAATTGGTGGAGAAGGTTCTTATTTACATATAAACTCATACGTGTCACTTTATGACTACTTACAATACCCCATTAAATTGTTGATGAATTCGTGATAGCCCAAGGGAGCAGAACAAAGACAAAACACCAATAAAAAAGATGAAGCGATCTGGTTGAGCCCAGATTCTTTCTACTCCTACTGTATTTCAGTTTCACCACTTTTCCTTCAACTCCTAATAATATTCTTTCACCTCTTAACTAAAGACTTCGTATCGTATCGTATCGTGATAGCCCTCGGCCGAAATAGCCCAAAGGCGAAGTGGCCAGCAATCCCCAACACCAGTCCAGTTCGTGATAGATGCATCAGTTAGTAACGAAACTACTAAGTTCAATATATATTTGGGATGCCCATTTGGGCAATAAGCTCTGCCAGCTACAGTATACTAGTCTTTATGTTAGCTAGAGCCTGGTGTATGAACAACTGCCAGCTACAGTATACTAGTCTTTATGTTAGCTAGAGCCTGGTGTATGAACAACTGTCAGCTACAGTATACTAGTCTTTATGTTAACTAGAGCCTGGTGTATGAACAACTGCCAGCTACAGTATACTAGTCTTTATGTTAGCTAGAGCCTGGTGTATGAACAACTGCCAGCTACAGTATACTAGTCTTTATGTTAACTAGAGCCTGGTGTATGAACAACTGCCAGCTACAGTATACTAGTCTTTATGTTAGCTAGAGCCTGGTGTATGAACAACTGCCAGCTACAGTATACTAGTCTTTATGTTAGCTAGAGCCTGGTGTATGAACAACTGCCAGCTACAGTATACTAGTCTTTATGTTAGCTAGAGCCTGGTGTATGAACAACTGCCAGCTACAGTATACTAGTCTTTATGTTAACTAGAGCCTGGTGTATGAACAACTGCCAGCTACAGTATACTAGTCTTTATGTTAGCTAGAGCCTGGTGTATGAACAACTGCCAGCTACAGTATACTAGTCTTTATGTTAACTAGAGCCTGGTGTATGAACAACTGCCAGCTACAGTATACTAGTCTTTATGTTAACTAGAGCCTGGTGTATGAACAACTGCCAGCTACAGTATACTAGTCTTTATGTTAACTAGAGCCTGGTGTATGAACAACTGCCAGCTACAGTATACTAGTCTTTATGTTAGCTAGAGCCTGGTGTATGAACAACTGCCAGCTACAGTATACTAGTCTTTATGTTAACTAGAGCCTGGTGTATGAACAACTGTCAGCTACAGTATACTAGTCTTTATGTTAGCTAGAGCCTGATGTATGAACAACTGCCAGCTACAGTATACTAGTCTTTATGTTAACTAGAGCCTGGTGTATGAACAACTGCCAGCTACAGTATACTAGTCTTTATGTTAACTAGAGCCTGGTGTATGAACAACTGCCAGCTACAGTATACTAGTCTTTTATGTTAACTAGAGCCTGGTGTATGAACAACTGCCAGCTACAGATATACTAGTCTTTATGTTAGCTAGAGCCTGGTGCGAACAACTGCCAGCTACAGTATACTAGTCTTTATGTTAACTAGAGCCTGGTGTATGAACAACTGTCAGCTACAGTATACTAGTCTTTATGTTAGCTAGAGCCTGATGTATGAACAACTGCCAGCTACAGTATACTAGTCTTTATGTTAACTAGAGCCTGGTGTATGAACAACTGCCAGCTACAGTATACTAGTCTTTATGTTAGCTAGAGCCTGTGTATGAACAACTGCCAGCTACAGTATACTAGTCTTTATGTTAGCTAGAGCCTGGTGTATGAACAACTGCCAGCTACAGTATACTAGTCTTTATGTTAACTAGAGCCTGGTGTATGAACAACTGTCAGCTACAGTATACTAGTCTTTATGTTAGCTAGAGCCTGATGTATGAACAACTGCCAGCTACAGTATACTAGTCTTTATGTTAACTAGAGCCTGGTGTATGAACAACTGCCAGCTACAGTATACTAGTCTTTATGTTAACTAGAGCCTGGTGTATGAACAACTGCCAGCTACAGTATACTGGTCTTTATGTTAACTAGAGCCTGTTGTATGAACAACTGCCAGCTACAGTATGCTAGTCTTTATGTTAACTAGAGCCTGGTGTATGAACAACTGCAGCTACAGTATACTAGTCTTTATGTTAGCTAGAGCCTGGTGTATGAACAACTGTAGCTACAAATATACTAGTCTTTATGTTAGCTAGAGGCCTGGTGTATGAACAACTGCCAGCTACAGTATACTAGTCTTTATGTTAACTAGAATACAATTGTATGAACAACTGTCATTACAGTATACTAGTCTTTATATTGGCTAGAGCACAGTGTATGAACAACTGCCAGCTACAGTATACTAGTCTTTATGTTAGCTAGAGCCTGGTGTATGAACAACTGCCAGCTACAGTATACTAGTCTTTATGTTAACTAGAGCCTGGTGTATGAACAACTGCCAGCTACAGTATACTAGTCTTTATGTTAACTAGAGCCTGGTGTATGAACAACTGCCAGCTACAGTATACTAGTCTTTATGTTAACTAGAGCCTGGTGTATGAACAACTGCCAGCTACAGTATACTAGTCTTTATGTTAACTAGAGCCTGGTGTATGAACAACTGCCAGCTACAGTATACTAGTCTTTATGTTAGCTAGAGCCTGGTGTATGAACAACTGCCAGCTACAGTATACTAGTCTTTATGTTAACTAGAGCCTGGTGTATGAACAACTGCCAGCTACAGTATACTAGTCTTTATGTTAACTAGAGCCTGGTGTATGAACAACTGCCAGCTACAGTATACTAGTCTTTATGTTAGCTAGAGCCTGGTGTATGAACAACTGCCAGCTACAGTATACTAGTCTTTATGTTAACTAGAGCCTGGTGTATGAACAACTGCCAGCTACAGTATACTAGTCTTTATGTTAGCTAGAGCCTGGTGTATGAACAACTGTCAGCTACAGTATACTAGTCTTTATGTTAGCTAGAGCCTGGTGTATGAACAACTGCCAGCTACAGTATACTAGTCTTTATGTTAACTAGAGCCTGGTGTATGAACAACTGCCAGCTACAGTATACTAGTCTTTATGTTAACTAGAGCCTGGTGTATGAACAACTCTGTGTTTGCCATTGCTGTGAATACTAACACCGTGTTATGGTATACGAGTACAACTATTTATATTTTCTTTAATAACATAAAGACAAACAGTTATAGAGAATGTGCAATACATTTATTTTCTGAACGTGTTGTTGATGATGGGAAGGAGTGAAGAGAGCCATTGCTCAGGAAGATGGAAGACGGTGTAGGAGGAAGGTAAAGGTTAGGAAGTGGGAAATAAAGAGGGAGATTTGTAGCAGGTGGGCTAGTCACCTCGCGGGGACGAGGTTAAGTTTACCATGTCGTCAGTTCCGCAGGTCCACTACGGCAAGGGAAGGGAAGTTAAGCTAATATAAGTTAAGTTAGTTTATGGCCCTCCAGGTCATTTGTGTATCTTAGTTTTCATATTGTATATATTGGTTCTGGTTTTGTGTGGCCGTGTGTTATGCTTTTTGGCCACCATGTGTGTTCTGGTAATGTATTCTTGCATTAATTGTTGGAATACGGGGTCTTCTGGTTCTTGTAGCTTTTCCCATATTGCTAATGCTTGATTATGTGTTCTGATGTTGATTGTGGCTAGGTTGTATTCTGTGTGTAGCTCGCTGGCAGTTTTTGTATATGGTGGTCTGAGTTTTGCTGCTCTTGTGAGGGCTACGTTTCGAACTGCTTGCATTTTGAGTTTATTTGATTTTGTTATAATGTTGAAGGGAATTGGGGGATATTCCATGTGTGAACTGACTAGTTCTTTGTAAAGGTGTAGTTGTGTATTGGTGTTTAATTGACGGAACCTTCTGAGTTTAGTTAGGTGGGGTCTTGCCCTTTGTAATTTTGAGTCCAAGGATTGTCACATTTTCTGCCAGATGTTACTTTACATACTACACTACACGAAACTTTTGATATTTACTCAAATTTGTTGCTTGTGAAAGAACTTAGTGAGGTGATTGTTTCGTTGACTATGTAAAATAAAGAAAAAATCCCATCATGAATTCATCCTCTCGAACAACGGGTGACAGGACGAGGTGAGGAACATGTCAACGGGAACAGAAGTGAGACTGAGATTTTTATAACAATACATACAGAGTAAATCATGTCTCTCACCTCAACCAAACTAATGAAGTAAAAATCATAAAATAAATCTTGTAAGAAAATAAATCTTTTTGTTTTTCAAGTGTCAAGGTCAAAGGTGGATTAACGAAACCAGATGCCCCCCTAACCCACTCGTAACCTATCCTTAACCCATCCATAACCCACCCCCATCCACCCTTAACCCACCCCGACCCTTAACCCACCCCCACCCTTAACCCACCCCCACCCTTAACCCACCTAACCCTCGATGGACAACAATACCAGGATGGCTGTATTATCACTCTTTATTATATACACTTTACCAACACACAAAGTTAAATCCACAAACAATAACATCAAGAGAACTTAACCTCAAATTTACTCATTTTAACTAATGACTGAACATGGAGAGACACATTCCTAGTATAATTATCATATTAAGTAAACCATAAACGTAATGGACTCGTGAATTACTTTTTTTTCCATTGGTAGGAAAAGTTTTCGCTATTTTTTAAGGTAACGACAACTCCTTCAAGACGCCTAAACAGTATGAGTGACAGGAGGTCCCCTTTGTGCAGTACTCCCGCCCTCCTCTATTGTTAATGCTTCACAATGGCCGCCCTCAGAGCCCAATAACTACCTTGTTCCACGCACTAGTGACCTGCTACGGTATGTTGAGTGTGTTGTTGGTTTAGCTCAGCAGTTGTTAATGACGGAGGAGAGAAACAACGACGGTGGAAGTGGAGAAACAGAGGTGGAGGAGGAAGAGGAGGCTCACACGAAGTCGGGTCTCGGGGACTGTTGTGTGTGGTGGTGACGTCAGAGGAGCTCCACCACCACCACCACCTTCCCTCCACCAACAACTATCACCATCCCTCCTCCTCCACCACTCACCACCACCACTAACCACCACTACCACCTCTACTACTCACCATCACAAAACTTAATAATTACAGAGACAGAAGCGAGGCAACTGGTAAGAAATCCAAATTCAAAGAAACTTATTTTTTTCATATTTTTTTTTCATGGTTAGTTTATATACCCGTAGTAAATCACCTCAGCCAGTGAATGAAAAAAAATATTAATTCATACACCTTTATATTATACATTTCATCATCCAGAATAACACCACCATTATGTGATGATGTTTGATAATTAACAGTAATCAAAATCATAGTAATAATTACGTTACATTGTCTCTAAACTAATAACGAATAATGTAACAGTGTAATAATTTGTTTCTCTTAAGGTTTTGTGGTAACCCAGTTGTATCACGCACACACACACACACACACAGAGAGAGAAAGAATGTCGTATTATTTGGTGTAAGAAGTAAATTTTAATATTTTTTAAAGAGTTAACTGAAGATTACAGTTGAAATTATAATACAATGGAAACCCCATCGTCATCTACTCTTTCAACAATATTTCGTAACTTAGCCCTGAACCAGATGTGTCTCCCTGTAGCGACGTGCACTAGGTATTAAAGTCTTGATATTGTTCCTCATTACCAGTTATTTCTTGAAGGATGTCACGTATAAACTGGAGAGGAGCAACTCATCCCCCAGCGGCACCCAACACCTCACCTTTCACCGCCTGGCTCAGCATCCCTAATACACTGATGGGGTCGTACGATACACTGATGGGGTCGTCTCACACTGGCACATTGCAGAGAATCATTACGTTAGTGTCGTCTCATTTCCGTGTAATCTTGTGCCTTGAGAGAGTCCATTGTGGCTCAAGTCCTCCTCATACCAGGCAGCCTTAGAAAAGGGTGCCAGGCGGGAACAATAAAGTACTTGTAATGCAATATGTCAGGAAGTAACGAAATAGGTTTCCCACACATTTATCAACAACTGTAAGTAATGGGAACTTATCTTTTTTTATCCTTTCCACTGTCTCTCAGAAGCAATAAAGTTTTGACTGAATCTAGGTCATTTTTTATTACTTATATTTACAAACTTTCTATAACTGTTGATACTAAGAGCTATTCACTCACAAAGATCAGCTGTGAGAGCGAGAGCCAAACTGACCCTCATGTGTATAGGATGAGCTCCTGGTCAGATCAACACACAGATGTGGACATTTTAATTTGCGTTAAAACAACCGTAAATAAATTAATATGATAAACAGAGTATATAATGCAGATAATTGTACCTGGTAATTGTTTGAGAAGGAAGCATTTAATTATCAAGGTACTGTACTGTACACTCTGCCAGCTGCTAATGATCTCATGTTGATCTTATTGTACGACTAAATGCAGTGGGACGATGTTGTTTTGTGTTCCAGTTACTCAGAGAGGAATATTCTACCTCTTCACTTATCAGTCCTTCAGTCACACGTACAGTATGAGTGTGTGTGTGTGTGTGTGTGTATGATGGGAGGTAAGGTTGGGGTGCAATAGGGGGTACCTAGAGGAACACACACACACACACACACATCACAAGGACCGACACACTAGGCCCACCGCCGGTCCACTGACTATACCATCTCCTCTGCCCATATTGACCCCTAGTTAGAAAAATAATGACTCAACCACACCACCACACTGAAACATGGACTTAAGTAGGACAGAGGGAAGACATAAACCACATCTACCCCCCTTCCCCTATCATTAATCTCAGCTACACCTTCTAAGTCCCCCTCAAGGAAGGTCGTCCTCAAGGAAAAAGATATAAAAAAATCCTTCATCATCAGATCATCCCACCATCAACAAGGCCATGGAGAAGGTCTAGTAAACTTAGGGTAACACAAGTTTCTCTTCCACTTTACCACAACATTGCTCCAGCGACCTGATATTGTTATTACACAAAGACAATCAGTAATGTATATTTAACAATCACGAAAGTACACAGCGTAATGTACTACTGGTAGGGGTGATGTACTGTCCATTCCTGACCCTGATAAGACCAGTTATTCCAACAGTGTTATACTTCCACCAGTTAGTCAGTCAGTCACCAAGTCCAAATATAAACTGTATCAATGTGCGTAGTGAAATGTGAAGTGCCAGTTTTTACTACGAGGAATGCCAGTTGTTGCCCTGAGGAGTGCCAGTTGTTACCACGAGGAGTGCCACTTGTTACCCTGAGGAGTGCCACTTGTCACCCTGAGGAGTACCTCTTGTTGCCACGAAGAGTGCCAGTTGTTGCCCTGAGGAGTGCCACTTGTTGCCCTGAGGAGTGCCACTTGTCACCCTGAGGAGTACCTCTTGTTGCCACGAAGAGTGCCACTTGTTGCCCTGAGGTGGAGACGAATCTTCCAGTGATCTTTCCACCAGTACATAAGTCACTCCCCTTCACTAATCTGTCATCCTCGAGACCAGACAGAAAGACAGACAGAGAAAGACAAACACAGAGACAGACAGACACAGACACCGAGAGAGAGAGAGAGAGAGAGAGAGAGAGAGAGAGAGAGAGAGCTGTCTTGGTGTTTATCCTTCCGCTTCCTCCCCCTTGAGCTACTTATTGTGAATAATTTGACACAGTCTTGAGTTAATATCCAATGTGTCACCACCAACGTCCGCCTCTCTCAATGTTACTCCACACTTTCATAAAACCAAGTTGACTGTCATTAATTTGTCTGTGTGT
Organism: Homarus americanus; assembly: GCF_018991925.1. Classification (NCBI taxonomy): domain Eukaryota; kingdom Metazoa; phylum Arthropoda; class Malacostraca; order Decapoda; family Nephropidae; genus Homarus; species Homarus americanus. The sequence goes on from NW_024741581.1 coordinate 312,514, forward strand.
CTGTGTGTCTGTGTATTTGTTTGTGTGCTTGTGTGTCTGTGTGTCTGTGTTCTTGTGTGTCTGTGTGCTCATCATCCTGCAGTATTGAGTCATCTCCTGAGAACCTAGGATCTGTGTACCATCAAATAAGCTGAGAGGGTGAATGAATGAATGAATGAATGAATGAATGAATGAATGAAATGTCCAGCAATATCAAGTACCTGTGAGGGAGTTTTGACCAGTTGTAAAAGATACGTAAGGTGGCCAAGTGCTCCTCCCCCTCCTCCTCTACACTGTCTTAACTAATGTAGGCAAAGTACCTCATCCATCTTGTGTTGTGGGTGTTGAAATCACTCACTGAGGCCTTCTGTGTTCAGTTGTTAGATCAGGTTGAATGGTTGGAATGTTGTTAATGAGAGAGATAAGTAGAACTGGACACTAATTTACGAGAGGGACTGACAACACAGGTAAAGTTTTAAATAACATTGGAAGAGAATTTAAAGTAAGGAGAGAAGGAGTTTGATTTTGTTGAAAGTAATCCCAGACTTTGTATAGTAGCAGACCACTACCATCTCTGCCACTACCATCACTGCCACTACCATCACTACCACTACCATCTCTGCCACTACCATCACTGCCACTACCATCACTGCCACTACCATCACTACTATCACTACCGCTACCACTATCACCACCACCACCACTACCACCACCAATGAGATATAAAAAGAGGTGATAGAGAGGAGGGAAATTTTTGAGCTTCCTAGACCATTTATAGAGCAGAGGTTTCTCTCAGCTGAATCAGATCGTCTGGCGTTAGCTGACGATCGTCTGGCTTTAGTGCGCCGCTGCCCTACAAAGGGTTAAAAATAGTAAACCGGATTTCGCTAATTGTGAGAGGGAGCGAACGAGGTGATGCAGCCACCAGGTGTTGCAAAAATTGATTACAGGATTTTTTAGGGGGCAATTGTGTTGTTGATGGTTGGTTTGTTTGGCGGAGGACTTCTGGCGCGTCGATGATGATGTATCGTGATCACGTGCTGCCGATCAGAGGGCCCCGGCCCGGCCCACTAGTGAAGGTGGTCCAGATGCACCCCGGGCTGTAGCTGTTCCTTAGGGATGCCATGTCAAGTAATATATTATGTGCCTGTGTATACACCCAGCAGATCAATATTTTCAAGATAATCAACAATACAACTGTCACACAACTTCTTCATAACTTGTGGATTTGCTCTGTGTCGGAAAGAGTTAGGTAAATTAGACATAATGTTAATCACCGTGAACCATGACGAAGAATTTTGCTTCGATTTATCGCTGATTGTTTCATGTTTCATATAATGACACGTTATTGGCAGGATAAACAATGAAAGGTCACTCACTAACACCCTGAGGACACGCTGTACTCTTAATCTTCGTCAATCAGGAAACAATTTGTAACGAAGGTCATTTCTGATGATTTGTTGACAGGTTCAGGAGGTGAAGGTAGGTCAGCGTGGTGGCGTGATAGATTGTATTACTGCGTCTCATAAAACGAATATAGATTAAGAGAAATACGTCACTCTGGTTAGGTAAGGTTAGGTAAGGTTAGGTTAGGTTAGGTTAGGTTAGGTCCGAGCAGACAACTTCCATCAAAATAAAATTAAATAAACCAGAATTGATGATTAACCAACGAGCCTATAGGAAATGAAATGCGAATTGGTGTGTCGTGAAGGAGTCTTTAACCTAACGTAACGTAACCTAACCTAACCTAACTTTATAAGCATCACCAAAGAGAAGACAAGCTAGTGAATGCGTCTACAGACTTGTGAGAAGTGAGTAAAAACCACAAGTCAATAATCTACGTCCCCCTAGTCTCTGTGTGTGACCTCCCTGACCCAATTAGTGTGTAATTTTGGACGAGTCTCGGCAGCCTTGATCATCTCCCACCCCCTTTGATCACCCCCTACCCCCCTTGATCACCCTCACCCCCCTAGATTACCCCCTTTATTTGCCCCCCTTCCTCCCTTCAGCTTGTCAAGATGAGGAGGACGCTGCGGCTCCTCACATCTGCCATTGTTTCTTGACACCTCACTAATCTTTCCGTCACTTCTTGCCTCATAAAACTCGAGACGACACAACCAGGCGATAACCCTCAAGACTCACACAACGTTATTTATTTGTGAGGTGTTGTGGTGACGATGTGGTAGGGAGATGCTGCTACCGCTGTTGTTATGCCTGGCGTTACTGTGTTATGCCTGGCGTTACTGTGTTATGCCTGGCGTTACTGTGTTATGCCTGGCGTTACTGTGTTATGCCTGGCGTTACTGTGTTATGCTTGGCGCTACGTGTTATGCCTGGCGTTACTGTGTTATGCCTGGCGTTACTGTGTTATGCTTGGCGTTACTGTGTTATGCCCGGCGTTACTGTGTTATGCCTGGCGTTACTGTGTTATGCCTGGCGTTACTGTGTTATACCTGGCGTTTCTGTGTTATGCCTGGCGTTACTGTGTTATGCCTGGCGTTACTGTGTTATGCCTGGCGTTACTGTGTTATGCCTGGCGTTTCTGTGTTATGCCTGGCGTTACTGTGTTATGCCTGGCGTTACTGTGTTATGCCTGGCGTTACTGTGTTATGCCTGGCGTTACTGTTTTATAGATTGACTTTTGTTGCTTTATGTGAGGATGATATTATTATTATTTGGTTTACTGGTGTTGTTGTTGTTGGCTGTTGATGGTTCGTGTTATCGTCTGACGACATAGTTGACACGGTCGTTACTGCTCTAATGAGGACTGTTTTGCAATTGCTCTTACTGAGACTACTTTTGCTGTTGTTGTATTATATAGCTGATGCTGTAATTGCCATTATAGTTACCACACTGCAGATCCAATGTTTGTATCAACTCCTCTCGCCTCCGTGCTGTGAAGACTGTCATTCTGATGGTGTCTGTCAGTCTTAATGCCTGTGAAATTTGGGCATTGGTTTGGGATATAATGACGGTATTATTGATTCACTTATTGTCGCTCTATTGGTGTTATTGGCGCTGTAATAATGAGGATAACTGTCTCTGTGTTGGTGCACTCAGATGTGATTCTTGTTATTATTACTGTGACTTGGATGGATGACAATTAATGATCACCGTATTTGCTTTTGTTTATGACTGTCATCTACAACGGAAGTGGAACTGATGAAAGATTTTATTTTCTGATAATACGATTGCTCTCTCTCTCTCTCCTCAGCCATGTAGCACGTCTTTTTCACTGCCTTGTTGTTGACGCCACAGGTGAGTCGCGACACCTGTGGTACCTCACTGGGATTTCCTACTTTCTCCCACGAGTCTTTCACCGCCCACACGTTGACTTTCCTCCAGTGTTGTGTGTCAAGGAGCTGCTCACTCACCCTCCGTCGTGAACCGTCTGTGGTAATTATGTTGTATTATTGGTTAAATTAATCCAGCTTTACCTTTATATTGTATTTTCACAGGTAATTAAATGTTCGATTGTTAATTTTTGTTTCTAATCACTCGAGTATACTTTTATTTCCTTGTATCTGTCAGTTAGTGAATACAAATGCTGACTGACTGACTGACTGACTGACTGACTGACTGACTGACTGACAGACTTGCCTCCCAGCTAATACAGACAACCCCCTCCCCCCCACCCCCCAGCTCATAAAGACTGGCCTGTGCTTCTCAACTCAGCCAAGCTAGTCCAGACAGACTCAGCTTGTGAATTAGTTGTTTATTTTTAACAGCTAAGTGGCCATTGTTTCCGTAATTCAATTCTGTTATATCGTTTCTAGGACAGTATAACAGATGATGACTTCTAAATTATCGTTACTGTTGACTTTTTACGCAACTTCCGTAAAACAGAAACAGTCTATCATCACTTTATTGAACACACACAGAACACTTCCTTGTCTCCTGCCTGTACTCACCTAAAACGAGTGATCAGTGATGTACAGGAATGCGGAAAGTATCTGAACGTGAGGAAGACTGAGAGAGAGAAACTATGATATGGAATGATTCTGTCCCTACAAGGAAAAGCAAAAATATCTGTTGAAAAAAAATATGTGAGTGGGGTAATTAGAGAGTAACTAAAGGGAAAGGAAACGGTGAAATTATGTGGACGACCAATTTATGTGAAGTGAAAGTAAAACAAAGTATATAATGAAAATGACCAACAGAAGGTGGTTGTGAAGGTAGAACAAGGGCTAGGTGAGAGCATTTACTCTTATTAGTTTAGGTTAGGATGAGAGGAAGTGAGAGGGAGAGTGGGGGAGAATGTAGGTTGATAAAGGATCAGTGAGAGGAGTGGGAGGCAGGTGGCGTAACACTGTGTGGAGGAGTCCTGGGGCTCTCACCAACACCCAGAGCACTACTTAAGCTGCAACGAGTCTCTGGTTATTGTTATGCAGGAATCCCACACTTATCGCTTTTATACCAAGAGAAAATAACGTAAGGTTTTAGGTACACTACAGGTGGATGACACAGACAGGTAAGAACTCTATCACAGTACAGTCACAGTGTACTCAGGTTTATCTTAGCGAGTACCTGGTGATGTGGCTTTATTAGCAGAGCCTCTAGGTAAAAATTATCTCTCTATATTTTTTTCTCCCGAAGTAGGGTGATTTAAGTGGTTTTTATCTTTGTGTTAATGCGATAAAAAAATCCCTCAACTCCATTATAGCATCATGTGTGGTGGGGTGCCATTACTAATTAAAGAGTGACATAACTTCATAAACAATAAGTGCCAGGGGGGGGGGGCACTCTTCTCTCCGGCTAAAGTGCATGTGGTTGTTTATTAATTAATTGTTGTGGTCGACTGAGGTTGTCATACCCGGTGTCTTTGTTCATTTTGACAAGTAATGACCATTAACTGAGAGAAAGATCCTCTTAATACAATCACAGTATTCTGGGTCACTGAGCACCAACACTATGATGAGATTCACCAACACAAAAGTCACTCTCTGGCTACATTGTGTTACCTGTCACCAGTTTCTCTGATAATATAAAACACCTGAGTCACTAAGACATCACCGGATTTTGTACAAACTGGTGAAGAAAAAAAAATTGAGTAAGTCCCTCAATGGCACGTTTGATTATGCTGTTTAAGTTATAACGTGGTGGGAAAACATATGCCTTAACCACAGAGTGTAATGTTTTATGAGACTTCCAGACACAGCCGTCGTGAGCAGCGGCTGTCGTCTTACTGGACATTCTTATCCTCCTCTGAGACACTGAAGACGTATTATATATTGTAATTAAGCTACATCAGCATTTACTCCTGATGAGATTAGGATGAGAAGGTGTCGTGAGGGTGGCACTAGAAGCTGTAGGTGTCGTGAGGGTGGCACTGGAAGCTGTAGGTGTCGTGAGGGTGGCACTAGAAGCTGTAGGTGTCGTGAGGGTGGCACTAGAAGCTGTAGGTGTCGTGAGGGTGGCACTAGAAGCTGTAGGTGTCGTGAGGGTGGCACTAGAAGCTGTAGGTGTCGTGAGGGTGGCTCGCTGCAGGTGTCGAGGGTGGCACAGAAGCTGTAGGTGTCGTGAGGGTGGCACTAGAGGCTGTAGGTGTCGTGAGGGTGGCACTAGAAGCTGGGTGGCACTAGAAGCTGTAGGTGTCGTGAGGCACTAGAAGCTGTAGGTGTCATGAGGGTGGCACTAGAAGCTGTAGGTGTCGTGAGGGTGGCACTAGAAGCTGTAGGTGTCGTGAGGGTGGCACTAGAAGCTGTAGGTGTCATGAGGGTGGCACTAGAAGCTGTAGGTGTCATGAGGGTGGCACTAGAAGCTGTAGGTGTCATGAGGGTGGCACTAGAAGCTAGCGAGTACGATAACGTGTCGCTCTGTTGTTGAAGATACTCGACTCTGTGATGTCGCTGGATGCTGAGCCGCGGTAACAGATGCTGTGGGCTGTGGGAAACTGTGGGATGCTGTGGAGGAGGCTTGCTGTCTATACGGAACTGTGGAGGGCTGTAGGGAAGATGTGGGTTGTTGTGAAGGGTCGTAAAGTTATGCTGTGACTGCTGTGGCTAGGTAGGGGGCATCGGGTCGGTCATTAAGCCCCGGGTGAAGTGGACTCTGTGGGCCGTGACCGCAGTAAATACAGTGTAACAGGTGGAGCTCCGACCGTGTGTGTGTGTGTGTGTGTGTGTGTGTGTGTGTGTGTGTGTGTGTGTGTGTGTGTGTGTGTGTGTGTGTGTGATTCCAGAGACGTAAATTAAAAGAACTGAGACAAAAGATAATAAATAGAAATAAAATTAAAGAATACTAAAGGATATATGAAAATAAAGAAGACACTTAATATAACAACAGTAAATTATGTAGCTAATACTATCATTTAATTCTGAATCGTTTGAAAGGATTTATACACTCGAGATTTATTACCATAGATCCATTAAGCATACTCAAACATACACAAATATACACCTATAACAACTCTCTCTCTCTCTCTCTCTCTCTCTCTCTCTCTCTCTCTCTCTCTCTCTCTCTCAGCACCAGGTGGGAGCCTCTGCGGGGAGCTGTGAAGGTACAGGACATGTGACGAGAAAGGAACTACCAGACCTCTTGCATCATCCTCACTGATATAGATACAGGTACTGCCTAATGTACTGTACACTGAGGAAACACCGTCTTACCTTACACTGTCTCTCTCTCTCTACCTCATCATCTTCGCAATGTCACGAAAGTTCCGAGAGAGGCGGCGTGACCTCCAAATCACGTGACCTTACTTGAGTTGCCAGAAAACTGTATTACCTACCAGTCTGTGTGTTTTACTATTGGTGATGTGACAAGTGTTCAATAAGTGTTATATTGAGTGTAGATATATGTGTGCCTGTTGTTATGACTCAAGATACGTAGGTACAGAATTCATGGCAGTGCTTTATGAGCGACGAAAGGTGGCCGCGTGAGCTCTTAAACTCGCTCCCTTTTCCTCGCTGCTCATGTATAAATACCGGGAACACATCTTCAGAGCCACACAACCGTCGTCGACTCCGACCAGCAAGCACACGCCTGCTGCTGTTCCTTCCCCGTGCTGAAAGTGAAACTGCGTGACATAGACCAAGTTGAGAGCGTGATACAGACATGGCCGGTGTGACTCGCAAATTTGTGGTGCTGGGTAAGAAGCGACACAGAAGCCCCAGACAAGACCACAGACGGCAGTGTTGTAGATCTGTACTAGTGACGTCACCACTGTTGTGTGTTGTGTCAGGAGACGGACGACCAACCTGGACCTGACACTTGTGTTATAAGTCGATGATTGATGGAGATAATTACTGAGTTGTGGTCTAATGTTACTTTAACACCCTGTGACTCATGCACACACACACACACACACACACACACACACACACACACACACACACACACACTTACATTTTACTGCCCTGTAACAGACGACACACTTTATATAATTCACCTTCTTAAAATTACCTAAAACCTAGACATAGTTTGGAATTAATTCATTGATCAATAAAGAAATTGTGTAACGTTAAACAATAGTTACAATATAATGTCTTCAGTCCATTAATAACAACAAAGTCGGTGTTTACTGGCCAAAACTTGGATGTATTGAGTCATAAGAATTAATTTCATAACTATATGCATCATCATTAACATTTATGCATACCTGTACCACTAAACTTCCGGCATGTCGTTCATGTCAACACTTGTTATTAATTCATCATATTCTGGTTAACTTTCCCTCCCTCTACTAATACAGTGTCCCCTGGTGCTCACTCTCCCTCCCTGTCTACTTAGTTCTCCTGGGCGTCACCAGCGCCGCCTACCTCGACGACCTCCAGGGTGAAGCTTCCAACCAGTTCCCTCAGCGCAGCGGCACTGGTGGATATGGTGGTGGTAACGGGGGATATGGCGGTGGCAACGGTGGAGGTAACGGAGGATTCGGCGGTGGTAACGGGGGATTCGGCGGTGGCAACGGTGGAGGAAACGGAGGATTCGGCGGTGGTAACGGGGGATTCGGCGGTGGCAACGGCGGAGGTAACGGAGGATACAACGGAGGTAGCGGTGATCCTATTGCTGACCTCGCTGACGTCATCCCTGGCGGTGGCGTCCCCGGCCAGGACTACCCCATCCTCGCCTTCGTCCCCAACACCGGCTTCTCCTGTGACGGTCAAATTCCCGGCTACTACGCCGACACTGCTCCCGAGGCCGGCTGCCAGGTGAGTCTCTAGTGGCTGCCAGGTGAGTCTGTAGTGGCTGCCAGGTGAGTCTCTAGTGGCTGCCAGGTGAGTCTGTAGTGGCTGCCAGGTGAGTCTATGGGGGTTGGCAGTAATAAAGTTAATCATACTGTCATGAAGGTGAATTCCAAAAGCTTATGCTGACACTGGCGGGATGGCTGACAGTTATGAGATGAAGCAGAAGGTAGAGTTACTTCTACCTGTCATGTTGGTCGACGAGGCAGTCTTATGAATGCTCCTTGGGACAGTCTTATCATTCAGGTGTTATAATGCTCCCCAGTTCACCTTTTAATTTATTAATCATTAAGTCTATTATATATCTTTTGGAATAAGTAAAATAATACGTAAATAATAAGTTTTCTGATCACTTTTTGGTGTTACCATTGTCTTGTAAATTTAATAGACAACAAACAGTTTTTCTAAATTTATTATATCTTCTGGTGTCAACATTTGTTATTAAAAAAAAGAGACAATATTCTTCATCAGCCCTATAGTTTAAGCTCTGAGAACCCTAAATAATGTTCGGAGTTTTATGTAAATGGTTCACCTAAATTTTGAACAGCCATACCTCAGCACGTTTACTGAAGAATAGTGCAAAATAATCTCCTGGCTGCCAATGAGCATCCTAGGTCAAAGGTCAGTTCAATTGGTGTAAAATAATGAAGAAATTAATGGACAAACTCGACCCGTTATCTTCATTGTGTAACTTTCTTTTTATTCTGAAAGGGTAAACATCTGTCACACTCGCCAGTAATTGTTCTGTGTTTCCCTAATGTTAATGTCCTCGACAGGTGTTCCACATCTGTCAACAAGGAGGCAGGATCGACTCCTTCCTGTGTCCCAACGGCACCATCTTCAACCAGCAGTACTTCGTGTGTGACTGGTGGTTCAACTTCGACTGTTCCACCGCTGAACAATTCTACGGTCTCAACGCTGAAATTGGAAAAACTAATGGGAATGGTAACGGCAATGGTTATAATAACGGTAATGGTAACGGATTCGGCAACGTAAATGGTAACGGCTTCGGCAATGGAAATGGTAACGGAATCGGCAGTGGAAATGGCTTCAACGGAAATGGTGGAGGAAATGGTGGTTCCCAGACTTATGGAACCCCAACCAGGAATACCAACGGGAACAGGAACGGTGGGAATGGCAACAGAAATAGCGGTTTCAGAGGCGGTAACGGTGGCAGGAACGGCGGCAACGGAAACGTACAGGCACCATCTGGCCTCTATCAGACACCAGGCAAATAAACTGGTGGATTTATTTTTTTTTACTCTCCACGACAAACTCTCAATAATGTTTCCATCTAATTGGTTACACTTGTCTCCTCTCCCTCACCTGTAGTAATATATGGGTAAAAGGCCCTTCCTCCACACAGGTAATTAAATTCAACTATAAACATTATTCAGAGTTTGGCCAAAACGTTGATGAAATATTCCTCAACATATCCAGAACCTCGTCGACCATGATATTGTTATGATGTATATATCTGTAGTTATCAATCCTTCTAATACTCAGGTTCTTATTAAAATTATCAACATTTATAGAGTCTAATAGAACACATATTATGTTAGAGTGCGGTCTTATACTCCGGTGCCATATTGATCTGAGAACCTTTTATAATATATTTTGTTTTATACGTGCAATTACGAATAAAAAATCATAAATATTATATATTATTTTGACTTTACCTTTCGTCTTTGAGTTGATCCACATCCAGCCTCTCGGTAGGTAGAGGTGAGGACGAGTCAGTATAGAGAAAGTTCACTTGGGTTTTGTTCAGATGGACGAGTGTGTTCCGTCCCCACAGAGGGTTAATGACTTGTATACAGTGTTAGGGTTGCCTCCAGGTTGGTAGCCGAGGTACAGGAGTAACAGCGGTAAATGTTGAAACTAAGAATATTGTCTAACCCGGTGTTACTCGGGTTTGTTTTTAAGGAACAACTCATGACCTATATCCGTGACAACACTATCATCTACTGTACACGATATCAACTACAGTCACTGTCATCTCACTATATCCAATGCACTATCATCTACACACAATCCACTACACTGTCTTGCAAGAAATCCACGACAAAATCATTAACATTATAACCACTTCTTTATACTTGGTCAAAATTAACATCACCCGCAACAAAACAACCACACCAAAATTTCAATAATGTTAAAAACTGTTGGCTTAGAGGGCAGACTATTAGACCCAGTCCCTTAAAATTCCACCTTCGGGACACTACAGGGGTGTAAGCACATCTTCATACCAAATTCAATCTGTCTGTCTTCAAAATATAAGTCAAGCCAAGCGAACACATACTCACCAACAAATAAACATTGTGTTGTATTCATAGAGATACACGAGGATTTATTATATCGGATGACTCACCATGAATAAAATTATATAAATTAATAAATAAGATGATTTTTTCCCCCTGATCAGTAACCACAGCAAGACCATCGCATAAAAATATGAGGATCCATTGTGTGATTCACCTAGACAATGAAAAAGAATCAAGAGAAACTGACCTGTAGGAAAGTAAAGACTTGGAAGACCTTTGTGGAAGAAGACGGAGTAATGAAATATCAAGTGAACATAACTATGGTCCAACACACACTGATGGATGGCGGTAATGAAGGTACACGATGACGCGAACACTGGGAATACTGACGGAGGCCTCAACCGCCAGTAGCTCCGTGTACAGTTGCCACAGACTAGTAGAGCCCCGGAAAGACGGCGGGAGATTTTTTTTTTGTCTTGTAGAGTAAGAGGAGGTGAAAGAAGATTGTAATAGAAGAACAGAATATTTAGTGAGTTAAAGAGACAGAGGCAGTAGTTAACAGGTGTAAAATAATACATTATACAGTATACACATATACAGTACGTGGATGTTTGTACTTACTGGTAGATGTTTTATCTCCTGCTTGTTTGCCTACAGCAGGTGTGTGTGTGTGTGTGTGTGTGTGTGTGTGTGTGTGTGTGTGTGTGTGTGTGTGTGTGTGTGTGTGTGTGTGTGTGTGTGTGTGTGTGTGTGTGTGTGTGTGTGTGTGTGTGTGTGTGTTTATTCTTAGCACATCTAACATTAATTTTCTATCTCCTTTCTCCGATTTACTAAACCTGCCCAACCAGCGGCCCGCAGGCCAGACACGGCCCGCAATCAATTCTATAAATCAAGGCGCCAAAATATATGCTGTCATCCGAGATACCATTTTTGGTTTATACATGTATAATTTTCACTAATTTTTCATATTATATATATATATATATATATATATATATATATATATATATATATATATATATATATATATATTTATTTATTTATTTATTTATTTATTTATTTATTTATTTATTTATTTATTTATTTATTTATTTATATATATATATATATATATATATATATATATATATATATATATATATATATATATATAATTTTTTTTAAACTAATACCGAGTTATATAGTGTTATAAAATGGTTGATAATAATATATCAGGACACCATTCATACACTTGTACGTCTCAACGCTCAGATTATACACAGAAATGGAAACGTTAATGCCAAAGCTTACGGCACAAAATATGGCAATTAGTGTGACAATTAAATCGCAATGGCAATGCCACCATTAATGGTGGCAGATTTAGTGGTGCTTCAGGTCTTCAAGGATCGTTCTCAACCACATCTGGCGGTCACGTGAATAATGGTAATGGCAGCCAGAACAACCAAACTCCACCTGGCCTCTCTCAAACACCTGGCAAAGAATCTTGTGTTTAGATCTGGTCACTGTGGTATTACTGGATTCAGCACCTTCAGGCTTTTTGTTCATCTAAGTGATTGTTCCCCTGTAGGTACACAATTGTTCAAACTTCAGATAAAATTAAACCTATATTGAAATTAACGTTATGTCTCAAGGCGAAGTAGAAGTGAATATAGGTAATATATGTAACAATAAAGAGATACGTCTTTCAAATCTTCTTCAGAAGTATGAAATAAGAACAAATGTTTACTTAAAAACTGTTGATAACTCTTGCAGTTATTGAACCATTTTAAGTGTTATCATTTAATTTACAATAAGCAAACAAAACTTCTAAAAGCTGCTCAGTATTATGTCTAATGCCAGTTTCTAACATATCGATATTCACTCTAACTAATAAATATATTTAGTCTATATAACCATGACTAATGTACTACTAAAGTACACTATGCGCTCAAAGACCTTAATGCAGTTATACAGTACATCATAACATCAAGAGTGAACACACACACACACACACACACACACACACACACACACACACTGTTATGTTGTCACCCAGTGGGGGGTCACGGCGGGCTGGGTAGATCCTCTCACACAGTGGAGGAAGTCCTTCACTCGTCACCCCTGACCTTGCTGCTCCTCCTCGTATATATGCCGGTAACCTCCGCCACAACATCACACCCACCGCCGCCTCCACCAGACACACATCTCTCCTGCTGGAATTTCCAATACTGGAAGTGAAGCTGTAAAGAACGTGTTGCTACACCTTCCAGACATGGCTGCTGTGACACGCAAAGTTATGGTGCTGGGTAAGAACCAACACAGCCGTCCCGCAGACGAGACCACAGAAGGAATGACTTGTGAATGACCACCAATGTTGTACATCCACATTACTGTACTAGTGACACTTCTACTGTGACCTGACTCTTGTGTTATAACTAAACCAGACTGTTGATATACATGGTGCTATGATCCACAAGTTCCTTCATTACTTATTATGTGACGTAACAAATAGTGGACAACAGACAGGAAAACATATCAATAATGATTTTAGTAATTTCCAGATAATTAATGTTATATTATATTTAAAATACAACCAACAATACAAGTAAAACTTAACAAACAATAATGACGAGTCGAGAAGAATTATCAGTTTAAGATTCATTAATATATTAAACAGGCTTATCAAACATTTCACACCACCAGTTGTTCCAATATAATATTCTGTTCTCCAGAAGAACTTTGACTCACCCATAATGTGTAATAATTGCAATGTTATGTATCTATTTTGGAGTAACACCACAAATACTTTATTGATACATAATTTCAGCTTTTAGGACACATAACATCAATAATCTTCATCAATATTAAGTAGTCTGTTCCTTAGACACTGTGCAGGTGTGGTCTCTCTCGTGGACACTGTTGATGATGTCACTGTCTTTATCACTCCTGTTGGGTTAGTCTCAGCCTCAATAGGTAAAACCTACTTAGTTTTTTTTACTTTATTTTCAACAAACTGACGTAAATGTTTCCTTGGTTCTCACTCACTTAGCTCTCCTGGGTGTGACCAGCGCCGCCTACCTCAACGACCTCCAGGGTCCTGCTGCCAACCAGTTCTCTCTTCCTAACGGTAACGGTGGAGGTAACAGAGGTTACGGTGGTGGTAACAGTGGAGGTAACGGGGGTTATAGTGGTGGAAACGGTGGGGGTAACGGAGGCAACGGTGGGGGAAGTGGAGGCTACGGCGGTAGCAACGGTGGAGGCAACAGTGGCAACGGAGGAGGATATGGTGGTAGTAACGGCAGAGGTAACGGAGGAATCGGAGGCAACGGAGGAATCGGAGGCAACGGTGGAGGTAACGGAGGATACAACGGAGGTAGTGGTGATCCTATTGCTGACCTCGCTGACGCCATCCCTGGCGGTGGCGTCCCCGGCCAGGACTACCCCATCCTCGCCTTTGTCCCCAACACCGGCTTCTCCTGTGACGGTCAACTTCCCGGCTACTACGCCGACACTGCTCCCGAGGCCGGCTGCCAGGTGAGTCTATACTCTCAACCTATTCATTGTGTCCCATTTCGCTATTATACAGTGTATAACCATGACGACATCCACCTTAACATTCAAAATTATTTTGTACATTTTTCTTTGGACCATAAAAATTATATTTACTATTGGAAAACAACAACATCCAAAGAACTTATTTAAGTCAACATTCTCAGGTGTTCCACATCTGTCAACAAGGTGGCAGGATCGACTCCTTCCTGTGTCCCAACGGCACCATCTTCAACCAGCAGTACTTCGTGTGTGACTGGTGGTACAACTTCGACTGTTCCACCGCTGAACAATTCTACGACCTCAACTCTCAAATTGGACAAACTAATGGAAATGGCAATGGTTATGGCACTGGAAATGGTAATGGCAACAATGGTTACAATGGTGGTAATGGTGGCAGATTTGGCGGTGCTTCAGGTCTTCAAGGATCGTTCTCAACCACATCTGGCGGAAGCGTCAATGGTGGTTCTCCTTCCAGATTGTATGATACCCCAACCAACAACGCCAACGGTGGTAATGGCAACCAAAACAACCAAACTCCATCTAGCCTCTACCAGACACCTGGCAAATAAACTCAATTGGTTATGCTTCACGACAAATTCTAAATGGTGTTTTCGTTTAATGACTTTTACATCACATTTTCCTATTCTCCATGTTAGTTGTCCTGAGAACACTCCGTCTTGTCCCTACAGCCATTAAACGTAAACATCATTTAGAGTGAGACAATAAGAGCTACACACCTGTTGATGACTTACCTGTTCTTCTTAACTAATTAGAGACTCGTCGACTATTTTACTGTTATTTCAGATTTTATGTATATAGTTATATATTATTTCCTATTCGGTATCTTACCAAATTTCATACTTATTCAATCTAATAGGATGTCTATTATGTTAGAGTGCGGTGTTACTCCGGTGCCATATTGATCTGAGAACCTTTGATATGTTTTATACGTGCAATACAAATAAAAAATCATAAACATTACATATCAATTCCAATTAACCTTTCGTCTTTAAATAAATTGATTCACAACCAGCCTGTCGGTAGGTAGAGGAGAGGGCGAGTCAGCCTTGAGAAAGTTGACTTGGGTTTTGTTCAGGTGGACGAGTGTGTTCCGTCCCCACAGAGAGTTAATGACTTGTATACGGTGTTAGGGTTGCCTCCAGGTTGTTAGGCGAGGTACAGGAGTAACAGCGGTAAAACATGAGAACTGAAGCAGTGAATGTCTTAAACACTGAGGAATGATATTATAATGGGGGAGTCAGTACAAGAGAAATTGTTTAAGTGAAGAATTTAATAGGTAAATATTTTATGTGAACCCCGACGAGAGGGAAAAATAGGACATCATTATGTGATATACCACAGATGATGAAAGAACATTTTTAGAAGGAATATTCACCGAGTCTCTTATAATGGGTCAATAGTTGCTGAACTGTAGGGTCTTGGAGGGTTGGAAGACCTTTGTGGAAGAAGATGGAGTAACGAAATATCCAGTGAACATAATTATGGTCCAACACACACTGATGGATGGCGGTAATGAAAATGAAGGTACACGATGGCGCTAACACTGGGAGTACTGACGGAGGCCGCAACCGCCAGTAGCTCCGTGTACAGTTGCCAAAGACTGGAAGGCGTCCCTCAATAACGGCGGGAGTTTTCATGTCTTGTCTTGTAGAGAAAGAGGAGGTGAAAGAAGAGTGTAATAGAAGAACAGAATATTTAGTGAGTTAAAGAGACTTAGGTAGTAGATAACAAGTGTAAAATAATACATTATACAACATACACATATACAGTACGTGGATGTTTGTACTTACTGGTAGATGTTTTATCTCCTGTTTGTTTGCCTACAGCAGGGGTGTGTGTGTGTGTGTGTGTGTGTGTGTGTGTCTGAATTACTAGCATATTTATCAGTCATTTTCTATCTCCTCTCTCCAAATTACAAAACTAGCCCAACCAGCGGCCCGCGGGCCACATCCGGCCCTCAAACAATTCCACAAATCAAGGCGCCAAAGTAGGCGCCATCATCGTATCCGATATACTATTTTTGTTTATATGTTTAACTTTTAACATAGATTTTTCATAATATTATACCGGTATCTTTTGTGTTGGTTCCTAATGACTAATTATATAATGTTATGAAGTATCCCATAATAATTTATCAGGACACCACACATACAGTTGTACGTCTCAACGCTCAGATTGGACACAGAAAATAAAACGTTAATGGCAATGCTTACAGCACAAAAATGGTAATAGATATGGCATGAACTGACAATGGCAATTATAGTTACAACATTAAATTGTGGTCAGATTTGGCGGTGCCTCAAGTTTTCAAGGATCGTTCAAAACCACATCTGGCGTAAACGTGAATGGTGGTTCTCCTTCCAGGTTGTATGATACCCCCAACCAACAACGCCAACGGTGGTCATGGCAACCAAAACAACCAAACTCCATCTAGCCTCTATCAGACACCTGGCAAATAATATTGTGCTTAGCTCTGGTTCTTGTGGTATTACTGGATTATGAACTTTCAGGTTTTATGTTCATCTAAGTGATTGTTCCCCTGTAGGTACACAACTGTTCAAACTTCAGATAAAAATTCAACCTATATTGAAATTAACGTTATGTCTCAAGGCGAAGTAGAAGTGAATATAGGTAATATATGTAACAATAAACAGATACGTCTTTCAAATCTTCTTCAGAAGTATGAAATAAGAACAAATGTTTACTTAAAAACTGTTGATAACTCTTGCAGTTATTGAACCATTTTAATTGGTATCATCTACTTTACAATAAGCAAACAAAACTTCAAAAACCTGTTCAGTATTATGTCTAACGCCAGTTTCTAAATTTTCCATATTCGCTCTAACTAATAAATACATTTAGTCTATATAAAAACGAATAATGTACTACTGAAGTACAATATGCGCTGAAAGACCTCAACACAGCTATACAGTGCATCATAACTCATAACATCAAGAGTGAACACACACACACACACACTCACACACACACACACACACACTGTTATGTTGTCACCCAGTGGGGGGTCACGGCGGGCTGGGTAGATCCTCTCACACAGTGGAGGAAGTCCTTCACTCGTCACCCCTGACCTTGCTGCTCCTCCTCGTATATATGCCGGTAACCTCCGCCACAACATCACACCCACCGCCGCCTCCACCAGACACACATCTCTCCTGCTGGAATTTCTAATACTGGAAGTGAAGCTGTAAATAAAGTGTTGCTACACCTTCCAGACATGGCTGCTGTGACACGCAAAGTTATGGTGCTGGGTAAGAACCAACACAGCCGTCCCGCAGACGAGACCACAGAAGGAATGACTTGTGAATGACCACCAATGTTGTACATCCACATTACTGTACTAGTGACACTTCTACTGTGACCTGACTCTTGTGGTATAACTAAACCAGACTGTTGATATACATGGTGCTATGATCCACAAGTTCCTTCATTACTTATTATGTGACGTAAAAAATAGTGGACAACAGACAGGAAAATATATCAATAATGATTTTAGTAATTTCCAGATAATTAATGTTATATTATATTTAAAATACAACCAACAATACAAGTAAAACTTAACAAACAATAATGACGAGTCGAGAAGAATTATCAGTTTAAGATTCATTAATATATTAAACAGACTTATCAAACATTTCACACCACCAGTTGTTCCAATATAATATTCTGTTCACCAGAAGAACTTTGACTCACCCATAATGTGTAATAATTGCAATGTTATGTATCTATTTTGGAGTAACACCACAAATACTTTATTGATACATAATTTCAGCTTTTAGGACACAAAACATCAATAATCTTCATCAATATTAAGTAGTCTGTTCCTTAGACACTGTGCAGGTGTGGTCTCTCTCGTGGACACTGTTGATGATGTCACTGTCTTTATCACTCCTGTTGGGTTAGTCTCAGCCTCAATAGGTAAAACCTACTTAGTTTTTTTTACTTTATTTTCAACAAACTGACGTAAATGTTTCCTTGGTTCTCACTCACTTAGCTCTCCTGGGTGTGACCAGCGCCGCCTACCTCAACGACCTCCAGGGTCCTGCTGCCAACCAGTTCTCTCTTCCTAACGGTAACGGTGGAGGTAACAGAGGTTACGGTGGTGGTAACAGTGGAGGTAACGGGGGTTATAGTGGTGGAAACGGTGGGGGTAACGGAGGCAACGGTGGGGGAAGTGGAGGCTACGGCGGTAGCAACGGTGGAGGCAACAGTGGCAACGGAGGAGGATATGGTGGTAGTAACGGCAGAGGTAACGGAGGAATCGGAGGCAACGGAGGAATCGGAGGCAACGGTGGAGGTAACGGAGGATACAACGGAGGTAGTGGTGATCCTATTGCTGACCTCGCTGACGCCATCCCTGGCGGTGGCGTCCCCGGCCAGGACTACCCCATCCTCGCCTTTGTCCCCAACACCGGCTTCTCCTGTGACGGTCAACTTCCCGGCTACTACGCCGACACTGCTCCCGAGGCCGGCTGCCAGGTGAGTCTATACTCTGGTTATTCTTTGTGTCCCATTTCGCTATTATATACAGTGTATAACCATGACGACATCCACCTTAACATTCAAAATTATTTTGTACATTTTTCTTTGGACCATAAAAATTATATTTACTATTGGAAAACAACAACATCCAAAGAACTTATTTAAGTCAACATTCTCAGGTGTTCCACATCTGTCAACAAGGTGGCAGGATCGACTCCTTCCTGTGTCCCAACGGCACCATCTTCAACCAGCAGTACTTCGTGTGTGACTGGTGGTACAACTTCGACTGTTCCACCGCTGAACAATTCTACGACCTCAACTCTCAAATTGGACAAACTAATGGAAATGGCAATGGTTATGGCACTGGAAATGGTAGCGGCAACAATGGTTACAATGGTGGTAATGGTGGCAGATTTGGCGGTGCTTCAGGTCTTCAAGGATCGTTCTCAACCACATCTGGCGGAAGCGTCAATGGTGGTTCTCCTTCCAGATTGTATGATACCCCAACCAACAACGCCAACGGTGGTAATGGCAACCAAAACAACCAAACTCCATCTAGCCTCTACCAGACACCTGGCAAATAAACTCAATTGGTTATGCTTCACGGCAAATTCTAAATGGTGTTTTCGTTTAATGACTTTTACATCACATTTTCCTATTCTCCATGTTAGTTGTCCTGAGAACACTCCGTCTTGTCCCTACAGCCATTAAACGTAAACATCATTTAGAGTGAGACAATAAGAGCTACACACCTGTTGATGACTTACCTGTTCTTCTTAACTAATCAGAGACTCGTCGACCATTTTACTGTTATTTCAGATTTTATGTATATAGTTATATATTATTCCCTATTAAGTTTCTTACCAAATTCCACACTTATTTAGTCTAATAGGATGTCTATTTTGTTAGAGTGCGGTGTTACTCCGGTGCCATATTGATCTGAGAACCTTTAATATGTCTTATACGTGCAATACAAATAAAAAATCATAAACTTT
Organism: Homarus americanus; assembly: GCF_018991925.1. Taxonomy (NCBI): domain Eukaryota; kingdom Metazoa; phylum Arthropoda; class Malacostraca; order Decapoda; family Nephropidae; genus Homarus; species Homarus americanus. The sequence goes on from NW_024741581.1 coordinate 331,990, forward strand.
ATATATCATATTTTATTTTAGTCTTTTTATAAGTTAATTTATAAGGGTTGCACCTCGTGTAACGGGGATGGCCGGCCCAATGGCCGGTTAGGCGTGAATATGTTTTAGGTGTAGAAGCCGTCGCCAACACAACAACCACACCCTAAGTTAACGAGTTGCATGACCCAATGTCAAGGAATAGTCCGAGAAGACCGGACAGCTCGCCAACTGCACTGGCTAACTATTACCGCGGAACACGATCCGCAAGTCGATTAACATCTAGGTTCCCAATTTTTTCTGGGTAGGCGGAGGCAAATGGCGTAAAGAGACTTGCCTATAGTTTCACCCTGCCCGGGAATCAAACCCGGCTCCGTTCGCTTGCGAGGCGAACATGCTGACCATTACACCACATTGCACCCAGCCTCTCGGTAGGAGGAGAGAACGAGTCAGGTTAGAGTGAGAGAAAGATGACTTTGGATTCTATTTTGGTGAACGGATGGTTTGGTCCTCCATTGGGGGTATGTAATATTTCATAACTTTATACATGAAGGCAGCTCTGGGTACTGGTAGAGGTAGAGGAACAGCGGAGATAAAAGCTACGTGATGATTCTACTCTACTCGTGCAGTACATGGCATTGTGAAAGGTTTTGATAAATATTTTACAAAACCTTTTATGAATGACGTAGTAGCAATGCCGGATTTAGACCTGTGGAGGCCCATTGGCAGCCTCTTTGTGGAGGCCCCCCCTCATTATAACTACCCAAGAGGGTGGGGTGGCGAGTGAAGCGAGCCTAAACATTTGGGAGTTCCGGGGGGCGCTGTAAGCCCCCCGGGGAAATTTTGAAATTTTAACATTTCTTTGGAGAATTTTGAAGCCATATGCAGTTATATTTAGGAAATTAGAACATTGAGAAATTTTTAATTAACTGTATATTTATTGATAGTGTACAAATTCCCAACACACACACACACAAAACTGAGACATGACTGGAGTCATTCATGTGGTTTCAAGTCGACCAGCCCTGATATAGCTACTACCGCACATGTCAAAAATAAATATGAATTTTAAAGAATGAAAATAAAAATCATCCAAATGAATAAACAAATGAATAAAATATTGTAATATGTGGAGGCCCCTGGGCAGCTGCCCACTTTGCCCACTCCTGAATCCGGCCCTGTGTAGTAGGCAGCTATCAAACAAGGAGTTACTACCACCTGTGAAGATATTGGAAGCATATTGTATTGTCTAATGGTAGACCCTGCTGCCATATGGCATCACAAAAATTGTGACCAAGTCCCAGGTTTGCTGACCTGGCTTCCTGCCTCAATTGTTTCTCATATTTTGACACCATATATACATCGTTTCTCAATCTTGATTTGTTTTTTGTTTTTTTTTCCATTTCTGTATTTTTGGTTCATTTTTTCACACCGGGCTCCGATGTTGGTCGGTGACCTGCGCCTGGGTGGGCTAATACCCGTGAAACATAAAGTGAGATTTGACAAGACGAGGAATCATATTGTGATATAACACAGTTTTGTTATTGCTAATTCTCTCAAGACTAAGTCGGTGTATTGGTGGTGGGGCAACATTTCCTGGGTGTAGTGTAGTGTAGTGTAGTGTAGTGTAGTGTAGTGTGAGCTGAACTAATGAGTTAATGGCCTTCAACACTGTGAACAAATTTTAATTGGGTCCCACAAATATGACTGCTCGCTAGGCACAGTGTTGACATGGCATGATAAGGCACACTCAGTCTTCGTTACACCAGAAGGCAGCCACTCAGCCACCTTCACTCCCCCATTTCCACCGACCCTTAGGACAGCAGACGAGCGCTGTACCCACTCGACTATGGCACACCTTAACCACTAAATCACCATAAAAATAGAACGTTAATGATTTGATGATTTTAGCTCTTACATTTTTAATTCAAGATAAAATAATTCCACTGTGTAACAAAAAAGTTTCCGGCGTCGTGTTTTATCTTCACTACTGAGGAAATTTGGAGGAATGTTCTTCAGGGTGGTGTGAAGGAGAGCTGATAGAACATAATGATCATCTTAAGGTGTCCATCAGGTTTGGATATTTCTTACAATAATAACTTATATCGATGAAAATTTATCCTCGTTCTTCGTTATAAGAAAAATTTTAAAAACTATGTTCAGTATATTGAACATCTGTCAAACTGGGAATGTGGAAAACTAGTGGTAGCTTATTATTATTATTATTTTACTCATTTGCCGTTAGTTTCACAATAAATAAAAATAAGTAAAATAAGCTTTGGTTAGTGGAAATCGATAAATAAATAAGGCAGTTTATAAGCTTTCTGTGTGAACCAAGTAAGTTTTGGGTAAATCTCTGAGAAAATTTATTCTCTTTTTGCATCTCTAACTCAGGTCCTATTGGCTCACAAACACCTGAAATTTGGTGCGAATGTCCCACTAGAAATAAAGATAATGCCGAGTCAATATCAACTTCCTCCTGTACGTATATTCGTATTTATTAATAAACTAAATTAAATGTAAACACAGTCAAATTACCACTTCTAGCTCACTGCATTAAGAGCGAGAGCCGTCTTAGTAATCTACAATAATAAATAACAATGTTAAGATCACGACTCCCGCACACGAAAGCGTCAGCCTGTGGACCAGCGAGTAGTAGCGAAGGTTTATCTCTTGCATCTTGAGGCCGTCGTCATGACCTGCCGCTGACCTTCACAACTTCTCCTGTATAAAAGGCGGCAATCCATCACCGATCATCACATCGCCCTCTGCCTCTACTAAGGAGGTACACACTTGATCAACTTACCTGCGCTGCGACGCTGAAGAACACAAGTGTACAACGCCTCCCAGATATGGCTCGTGCGGCTCACAACATTCTGGTACTGGGTAAGAGTCCACCAACCATAACGCAGCGCATCATTAACATACATAATACATATTTGCTGAGGTATTCGTTGATTTTGTAGCAGTTACAATACTACAAAACACTTATGTTATTTCTTTATTCAGTTTCATTCAGTCTTCCCAGAATCATCATTACGGTGTTATTCTGTTGGTAATGTTGGTAACTTGCAGGTGAGAACGACTGGATTAATAACTTACGTCACAGTATCAGGTGATCTTTCCCCGCTGTTCACATCCACAGTCTTCCCAGTCCTCATAGGTGTGACCAGCGCCGCCTACCTCGATGATCTCCAGGCCCCAGCCGCCTCCCAGTTATCATTAACTAACTTCAATGGAGCTTTCGGGGGAGCTCCTCTTGCAAACGACGGATATAATGGTAACGGAGGTGGAGGAGGAGGTTCTCCCGGCCGTGGTACTACGAGAGGAACTTTTGGAGGCAACAATGGGAGAGGAGGTGGACTAGCAGTTAGCGGCAGCAGCATCGGAGGAAGTGTTGTACCCGGAACTAACGGTTTTGGAGGTGCTGGATTTGCAACAAACTTTGAAGACTTATCCTTTTACGATAGTGACCCCATCACTGCACTGGAGTCAGCCATCGGTGGAGGAGGAGTGCCAGGCGAGGACTACCCCATCCTCTCCTCCGTCCCAACCACCAGGTTCTCCTGCGAGGGTCAGCTGCCTGGATATTATGCTGACACTGACGCAGAGGCTGGCTGCCAGGTGAGTCTTATATGGTAATCGCGCTGGGAAAGGGTTTAATAATATCCTGTTTTTGAGGACTTTGGTATTTTAATCGGGCTAACGGCAGGCGATTTATTCAACTGAGTTATAAATTTACCTGTGATAAATGAATTACCTGGTAAGTCAAAGGTATCCAGTTTAAAGTGGAACACATTCGATATAATTAATGTCTTTATATTGAAAAAATAGGTAAACAAATTACATATAATTAATTGTATCCACAGGTGTTCCACATCTGCCAGGATGGAGGCAGGATCGACTCCTTCCTGTGTCCCAACGGCACCATCTTCAACCAGCAGTACTTCGTGTGTGACTGGTGGTACAACTTCGACTGTTCCACCGCTGAACAATTCTACGAACTCAACGCTCTGATTGGTCAAGTTGGCGCCAACAGCGACAGTTTTGGCTCTGCCTCGTCCTCTCAAGGATCCTTCTCCTCCTTCAGTAACGGGAACGTCAATGGTGGATCTCCTTCCTCTGTTTATCAAGTTCCAGAGAGCAGTAATGGTAACACAATCGGCTCCAGAGGCAATGGAAATAATGACTTCAGCAACGGAAGAGGGAACGCACGTAGAGGAGACCGACTTGGTTCAGCAACAGATCGACAGAGCTCCTTTTCCCCATTCACTGATGCTTCTCTTAACGGTGGTGCTCCTTCCTCTCTTTACGGAACTCCAAGTGTCAACAACGGTAACTTTGGAGCCAGCAGCAACAGAAAAGCTGTTCTGAGGAACGGCAAAAGAAAAAATGGAAATGGTAGAAAGAATGGTGGCTTCAGTAACGGGAACGTCAATGGTGGAGCTCCTTCATCAAATTATCAACTACGAGAAAGAGTTAACGGTAATAGAGTTGGCTCCGGAATCAGACAAAATAATATCTTGAACAACGGCCAAGAAAGTTCCTTTGGAGGAGAAAGATTTGGATCAGCTACAGACCAACAGAGCTCTTTCAACCTCCTCAACGGTGTTACTGTTAACGGTGATGCTCCTTCCTCCCTTTATGGACCCCCTAGTGTCAACAACGATAACTTCGGAGCCAGCAGCAACACACAAGCTGTAGTGAACAACGGCAACGGAGGAACAGGAGGCCGTGGCAGGAATGGCGGCCATAATAGCCGTGATGTCCAGCCTCCATCTGGCCTCTACCAAACTCCCGGGAAATAAACTCCGAGGATTATAATTTATTGATCAAATAATTATCACACAATATTGTTAGTTTATAAATTAGTTTAAACAATTAGATAAAATAATGCAGAGTAATTCTTAATAGGTGTGACAGTATGAGGGTATATACAGGTCCACATTTCACTTGTTAACATTAAGGAAACTAAGATAACTTTTCAAACGCCAACTTGTGATAATAGTACTAGTAACATTTATATTACTTGACTATTTTATAATCTAACGTTTTTCTATTCTTATGCTATTCTTATGTAAACCTTTAATGTACACAAACTTGTATTTATTGAAATATATCATCTACAAATTAAAACAACTTTCTCTCCTCTACCCAACACGATCACTTTTAACAGTTTAAAATCTCCTGTGGGTAGAAGTTTTGCCGTGGCCATATTGACGTCACTATTTCTCCTCAACACCCACACTGTGACCCAAACATTAGTGGCTCCGTTAATGTCAGGAGCAGCGCGTCGTCTGTGAGATTAGTTGGTATTTCCACTCGTCCTACAGAAGTCTTTGGGTCCAGTCAGTGCCATAGACATAGAGTCACGACTTTAACTCATGTTTAGACTCGTTTCCAAGTTAAGATGAATCCATACACCAAGACCCAAAATATGAAAAAATTAATAAACTCACAGTAGCTGTAAACAAAATCACTTCCTACTGTTTTGTTTATATCTCAGTACCTTTGTTTACAGATCATTATTCCGATATTTGAGCTCCTTGATATACTGTATATAGTGTCACTAAGTGGATTCTATTTCATGTACAAACCACCGGAGGCCTGAAGCACATATCATAATCAGATCACATTATTGATGATGATAAAGATGTTACAGAATTACCTGAAACATTGACCAGCTGTGATGTTTTTAGAGTTTTTCACCAATGTTGTACTTCTGCAATGGTGTTGTACCAATATATCCTCTACAGGTGTCTGGTGCTATAGCCTATAATTAAAGAATTGGACCTGGACTTGACTTTAACCACCTAGAATTGGACTTGGAATCCTCGGACTCGATTTTGGACTTCGATATGGTGAATTCGACCGCAACACTGAATGTAGCCCAAGAAAGGTCCGGTATTAAAGTATTCGTCAGACACCGAACCATAGCTTACTCCTACACTGTTATTAGTATCGGTATTTCTTTAATTAATGTATTGTTCCGCGTATTAGTAAACAGTTAATCAGTTACGTTTGATGTGTGGAGCTTCGGATCGAGAATGGTCAGTTGTTTAAGGATATTCCATATATAAGCTTTTCATATGATATTTTTGCTGAAATACTTGTAATATAGAAAGACCAGTAGTATTTATATTGAAGTGTATTCGAAATGGTCACGTCACTTATGCCCAAGATCAGGTCACTTATGCCCAAGACCACGTCACTTATGCCCAAGACCACGTCACTTGTGCCCAAGACCACGTCACTTATGCCCAAGACCACGTCACTTATGCCCAAGACCACGTCACTTATGCCCAAGACCACGTCACTATTGCCCAAGACCACGTCACTTATGCCCAAGACCACGTCACTATTGCCCAAGACCACGTCACTTATGCCCAAGACCACGTCACTTATGCCCAAGACCACGTCACTTATGCCCAAAGCCTGCGTCATGCTAAGCCCCAGTGATATGTCAAGCTAGCAGATCACATTTGTTGTGTTTAGTGGAAGTTGTTAAGACCACCAGTTTCGACCTGGCTACACACTCTCTCTCTCTCTCTCTCTCTCTCTCTCTCTCTCTCTCTCTGTTGAGTGTCCCTTGGAGTGTATTTTTGTAAATTGGATAAGAACATTGCTAGACCACTTCCAATATTATTATGTGTATGTTTATAAGTGTGTCTGTATGTGTGGGTAGATTCAAGGTTTATTTGTGTTTAATTTATACGTTTAATGTGAGCAGTATTTATATCGTGTGTTTATAATTTACTTTGCGAATACATTACTTATTTTATTTGTGTTTTTTAGATATCCTGGAATGAACTAAGACTGAGAATAATCGCTAGTTAAGACTAAACCACCATAGGATCTGACACACACACACACACACACACACACACACACACACACACACACACACACACACACACACAAGATCTTCTAGCTACACAAGAGAAGCCACATATACAAGGTGTCTATAAAGTCCCTATAAACTTATAAATTATATAGATTTTTATGAACATCTGGTTTATTCATAAAGATAGAAATGTATGCAGTAATTGTACTAAACTATAATAAATTTTCTCTCGATATATCAGTTATAGATTATCTCTATCATATATGTATAGAAAAATCTTATTAATACTGCACACGAACTTTATAAACTGGTTTTATTAAGTTGAATGGGTAATATGGGTAAACACACATTAATGACCACGTGAAGGAAGTGGTTCTCTCTTGACTCTTATTGTGAAAGAAATGAGTGGTAGTATTATAGAATCTCCCCTCGGTATATATCAGATAAAGATGGAATAAGTTTGTGTTTATGAAAGAGATTAAATATTTCTTGAACTCGTGAATAAACTTATTGATATGTTATCCTAGTCATTTATTCATTTTACTTCATTGCGGCAGATTATTTTCAGGTGATATTTAACATTCCATAAACAGTAGAGAGCAATAGTGAAGCTGAAGGGATGATAATAACAGTCTCAAGGATATTACACTTTATAGCTGCATGAAATATGAAATAAAAACTAGAAAAGCAATTATTTAATCTGGTTGTCTAAAATTAGGTTTTTATCACTAAATATCGGTTACTATTTCATTTCTTTAGTATAATAAGAAATAAAAGAATCAGTCACCATATATAAGGAGTCGTAATGTTGTGTGTTAAATTGAGTTTATGAAGTGTCAGAAACCTGCCCCAAACAATCATTTGGCGTTCAGAATCCTTTAATCTAAAATATTGAAATTAAAATTATATTTAGACAAGATCAAATGTAAACACAGTCAAATTACCACTTCGAGCTCACTGCATTAAGAGCGAGAGCCGTCTTAGTAATCTACAATAATAAATAACAATGTTAAGATCACGACTCCCGCACACGAAAGCGTCAGCCTGTGGACCAGCGAGTAGTAGCGAAGGTTTATCTCTTGCATCTTGAGGCCGTCGTCATGACCTGCCGCTGACCTTCACAACTTCTCCTGTATAAAAGGCGGCAATCCATCACCGATCATCACATCGCCCTCTGCCTCTACTAAGGAGGTACACACTTGATCAACTTACCTGCGCTGCGACGCTGAAGAACACAAGTGTACAACGCCTCCCAGATATGGCTCGTGCGGCTCACAACATTCTGGTACTGGGTAAGAGTCCACCAACCATAACGCAGCGCATCATTAACATACATAATACATATTTGCTGAGGTATTCGTTGATTTTGTAGCAGTTACAATACTACAAAACACTTATGTTATTTCTTTATTCAGTTTCATTCAGTCTTCCCAGAATCATCATTACGGTGTTATTCTGTTGGTAATGTTGGTAACTTGCAGGTGAGAACGACTGGATTAATAACTTACGTCACAGTATCAGGTGATCTTTCCCCGCTGTTCACATCCACAGTCTTCCCAGTCCTCATAGGTGTGACCAGCGCCGCCTACCTCGATGATCTCCAGGCCCCAGCCGCCTCCCAGTTATCATTAACTAACTTCAATGGAGCTTTCGGGGGAGCTCCTCTTGCAAACGACGGATATAATGGTAACGGAGGTGGAGGAGGAGGTTCTCCCGGCCGTGGTACTACGAGAGGAACTTTTGGAGGCAACAATGGGAGAGGAGGTGGACTAGCAGTTAGCGGCAGCAGCATCGGAGGAAGTGTTGTACCCGGAACTAACGGTTTTGGAGGTGCTGGATTTGCAACAAACTTTGAAGACTTATCCTTTTACGATAGTGACCCCATCACTGCACTGGAGTCAGCCATCGGTGGAGGAGGAGTGCCAGGCGAGGACTACCCCATCCTCTCCTCCGTCCCCCTACCAGGTTCTCCTGCGAGGGTCAGCTGCCTGGATATTATGCTGACACTGACGCAGAGGCTGGCTGCCAGGTGAGTCTTATATGGTAATCGCGCTGGGAAAGGGTTTAATAATATCCTGTTTTTGAGGACTTTGGTATTTTAATCGGGCTAACGGCAGGCGATTTATTCAACTGAGTTATAAATTTACCTCTGATAAATGAATTACCTGGTAAGTCAAAGGTATCCAGTTTAAAGTGGAACACATTCGATATAATTAATGTCTTTATATTGAAAAAATAGGTAAACAAATTACATATAATTAATTGTATCCACAGGTGTTCCACATCTGCCAGGATGGAGGCAGGATCGACTCCTTCCTGTGTCCCAACGGCACCATCTTCAACCAGCAGTACTTCGTGTGTGACTGGTGGTACAACTTCGACTGTTCCACCGCTGAACAATTCTACGAACTCAACGCTCTGATTGGTCAAGTTGGCGCCAACAGCGACAGTTTTGGCTCTGCCTCGTCCTCTCAAGGATCCTTCTCCTCCTTCAGTAACGGAAACGTCAATGGTGGATCTCCTTCCTCTGTTTATCAAGTTCCAGAGAGCAGTAATGGTAACACAATCGGCTCCAGAGGCAATGGAAATAATGACTTCAGCAACGGAAGAGGGAACACACGTAGAGGAGACCGACTTGGTTCAGCAACAGATCGACAGAGCTCCTTTTCCCCATTCACTGATGCTTCTCTTAACGGTGGTGCTCCTTCCTCTCTTTACGGAACTCCAAGTGTCAACAACGGTAACTTTGGAGCCAGCAGCAACAGAAAAGCTGTTCTGAGGAACGGCAAAAGAAAAAATGGAAATGGTAGAAAGAATGGCGGCTTCAGTAACGGGAACGTCAATGGTGGAGCTCCTTCATCAAATTATCAACTACGAGAAAGAGTTAACGGTAATGGAGTTGGCTCCGGAATCAGACAAAATAATATCTTCAACAACGGCCAAGAAAGTTCCTTTGGAGGAGAAAGATTTGGATCAGCTACAGACCAACAGAGCTCTTTCAACCTCCTCAACGGTGTTCCTGTTAACGGTGATGCTCCTTCCTCCCTTTATGGACCCCCTAGTGTCAACAACGGTAACTTGGAAGCCAGCAGCAACAGACAAGCTGTAGTGAAACAACGGCAACGGAGGAACAGGAGGTCGTGGCAGGAATGGCGGCCATAATGGCCGTGATGTCCAGCCTCCATCTGGCCTCTACCAAACTCCCGGGAAATAAACTCCGAGGATTATAATTTATTGATCAAATAATTATCACACAATATTGTTAGTGTAGTAACTAAATTAAATTGTCAGTCTTAGTTATTCAAACTGAATCTATTTATAGAAATAAACTTAGATGATATAAAAACAGTATATCTTAACCCACGTGATACAGTGAGGATACAACAGGATTATGGCCGTGATACATACCTTGAGAAGACCACGTAAGGCCCCTTTCACACTATGCTGCTTCTCGCCGCATCTGATAGTTCTTATGTACAATCGGAAACCATAATCTCTAGCCCACCTGGGTCGGTGCTGGAGGTTAGTACATCATCCTTTCTGGACGGAGGCCTACTCTAACTATCACGAGAACTGTGTGTTCGTTTGTGTGTTGCCTCGTTATAGTTAGAGTGGGCCTCCGTCCAGAAAGGACGCTGTACTAACCTCCAGCACCGACCCAGGTGGGTTAGAGATTATGGTTTCCGACTGTACCTCTTCACACTATGCGGTTGTGCGAATTCACCGGTACAACGCCGGATTGCATGTGCGGCATCCCACTGGACTTGTCAGGGACCACGCCCGTACGCTGCAAACTGTAGACAAGATTCCAAAGTTGGGTCGCTGTACGCTGCAGCCGGACGAATGTGCGGCAGAAAACTGTAGTCTCTCCAGTGCGGCGAAGAACCGAAGAGTGTGAAAGAGGCCTAAGAAGTGATGTTGTCTCTATCATGTAAATCCTATGGAAAGTTGCACCTACACACCTCGAGCTCTAGATCTGATTCATTTAAAGGTCACAGTCGTTGATCCGGTAAACCACAGTAATACCTCCATATAACGGATTTCTTTTGCCTTATAATCCTTTAGTTGGGGGCTTCATGTTTATCAGACTCTCGATAAAACGCAATTTCCTCTCCATTTATTCGGTTAAATAGAGGTTTAACTGAGGCTTTCCCACTTGTATCTCGGTCTACAGTATAGTCTGTTGGCTGTAGCACTCATATGTGAAATAAAACACCACAACTTCCTCAATAGTTAAGTGATATATATTTATTATTTTATTTTCAACACATTATATATGGTTCGTAGTACAAACACTGAACACCGTTAACCTGACACATGGGCGATGTTAACAATGAACCCAACCAAGGTGGCGGTAGGATATAATTTGAACCTTCTTTTCGATGGTGTGGCTCTATGTAGTCGTTATGTTCTTAGCGTTGCATTAATAAGGGACCGCAGTTCTGTTTAAGAGAAAATAATACTATTAATACCAAATAGTAAAACATCAAGAGAACAAAGATAAATGTTGATCTGAAACTGTATTACAACGTTTCAACATCAACTGCTAAAAGTCACTCGGGGTATTTAAGTAGTAAAATATAACAAATACTACTCAGAAAATATTATTCTTTAGGTTAGGTTATGTTAGGTTGACAAAACACAAGAGACGTTTGCATAAGAAGTAAAAGAAGTATAAATGATCTAACTGCTCAGAGACGTAAAGAAAGTACTCACCTTAGGGTTTAACTTCATTGAATGCGAAGATCGGTTGAGTACGAAGGTTGAGTGCGGTGGTTGAGTGCGAAGATTAGTTGCGAACGAAGATTGAGTGCGAAGAAACAAAACATTAGGTTAGTTAAAAATATATTATAACGTGTATGTTGTACCTAAATCATATAAATAATCAGGTACAGTTGTGAACATAAATAACTCGGCGGGGAAGGGGTGTAAGCTGAGTCTGCCTCATAATTATACTAGAAAAAATGCAAAATGTCATGTGGAAAGAAATTCGCAGTTTTAATCACCATTTTTATGTAAAGTTGTCAAGTCTCCATCCACCCTTACCCTCCCATAAACGACCTCCCTCCCAACCTGCCTGCCGAATTCTTTTGTCCACAACTGAAATTGCAGCCCTGTCACCTACCTAATTTTTCGCTAAGATATGAAACTGAACATTGACACTAATAAACTACAGCTAATTGTCAGGGGAATACTGTATGTAGTAGTATATTTACCTCTCCCATCTGTCAGCAAGGAAAGAACAGAAAACATTGATGTTAGCGACCAACGACGTCGAATTTTATGAAATGAACACAGCGACTTTAAAAACGTTTATGTATTTTTTATATATTAATCAGCAGAAGTAAACAAATCATGGACCACATGAACAATAGGCACCCCAGTTTATTTCACCTGATAATCAAATAGCCTAACGGTAACGGTACCTTATGAGAGTTAGGTTAGCTTACATTACTTTTGATTAGATTAGGTTAGTTTAGCATTAGGATATTTACTCACCAGACGAAAGAAACTAATATACCTAACGTTCACGTGATCCCATACTATAATATTTGTCATTTAATCTTATTGAAATAAACTATACAACCACACATACATTATCAATTATACATTTTGCCAACTCCTAAAATTTACACACCGAAGCAAAATTGGACTTACCGTCTACATGCAGCCGCAGGAGAAAATGACAATATATTTATTTTAATTTCAGTACCGGAACAACTACTAAATGTTAATATCACAAACAGGTGGAACTCTATCAATAATATATATCATATTTAACATTATATCATCTCATACCAGCTAATACTATTAATTCATTCAAATAACCAATTATTTATGAATCCAAAGTTAATGTGAGAATCTTGAACATTATATTAAAATCACAGGAGGTGGGTGGTGAGGGCAGGAGATGGGTGGTGGTGCATTAGGTGGATGGTGGTACAATACAGTAGGTGGGTGGTGGTGCAGGAGTGAGTGGTGAGGGTAGTGAGGGTAAGGTTGTTTTCCATTACTTACATTGCAGCCAAGGACGACATTGCTCCTGCTTCTCTGTAATAATAAATAACATTAGTAGTTCTCCAGGACTAACACTGTCTCGTTAACTAACATGCTCCTCTCTCTCTCTCTCTCTCTCTCTCTCTCTCTCTCTCTCTCTCTCTCTCAACTAAAAATGTTTATAAGCAGATCGTTGATATTTATATACAAACTTCACATTATGATCATTGGGGGATCGGTGGTAGAAGTGGTACCGTTCTTCCCTCGCAAGCGAGATGTCCCGGGTTCGATTCCCGGGCCGGTGGAAGTTGTTTGGACTTACTTCCTAACCCCCATTAGTCCCTGTTCACCTAGCAGTAAAGTAGGTACCTGGTGTAAGTCGAAAGTTGCGAATTCGTATTCAGGGACAAGTTGTTGGAGCTTCCAATAACTTGAGGACATAAACCACTGACTCTTCAGGCTTCTAAGCCCTTATCTCATGAGACATAAAGGCAAGCGTGAACTTAGCATGCTTCCCTGTTGGGCGCTGTAAAGGCTTCTGCGCTTCACCTTACACAATGATGTAGGGGAGTGCCCCAAAAAAAAAATTATGTTAAAGTGTTGGTGGTGTGTGAAAAGATAAAGACATGATGGATTAAAAGTTGTTATTATAAACTAAAATGTTAAGATAATTCGACTTGTTTTGTGAATTATATTGTAAAAATAGATTAAAATTAGATTTGCATTTATATAAAACTTATGACAGGAGGACTACAGAGGCAGTATTTGCAGTTGCCTAGCTTATACTATAGTAGGGCAAGGGGTGACTTAATAGAGGTCTATAAACATCTCAGAGGACACTATTCAGTCGAGAGTTCATATCTGGAGCTGGAGGAAGCCCGCCCCACAAGGTCAATAAAAATGTGAGGCCAAACTTTTTCAGAGTGAGGGCTGTGAACTCTTGGAACAACCTGCCAGAGAGCGAAGAGGGTAAAGTAAAATAGCCCAGAGCGCAAGTGAGTGTGCTATCACTGTACCAAGGATGTTTGAAACTTCAAAAAGATCATAAACTAAAAGATAATAACCGTAGAAAGACATTTTAAGAGGTTAGTTTGGGTCACTGTTGTGGCTGTTATCTCTCAATTATAAGTCACAATATACGTAATATAGCTTGGCATCGGTAACGTTCGTGTTTACTGTAACATTATTAGTCCATCGTCAGTAACGCTGGTATTTACTGTAATGCAGTGGTCCTTCATTTCTTACTTTAGTGGTAACTTAAGGCAAACTTACACATGACAGGCATATAACCGCACCACATGCAAACAAAGTAAGAAAAATCATCTAACTTTATGGTCATTTACTTTGTTGTAGAATCTGGCGACGTCAGCGGGGAGGAGGACGGGAGAACTCTGGGGAGGCAGTCTTTGGGTGTGGGAGACCAAGGCGGGGCGGGACAGTAGCTGGAGCAACGTCACCATCACTGGGTCCACCACCAATCCATCATCCGCCTCCTCATTAGTCAGAGACTCTGAAAATAGAACAGAGCATCTATAAACTTTTCTGTAAACCTCCAACGATGAAATGAGGAAAATAGGGGGAATTTGATGTATTTATCAATAAGGAAAGACTCGTAGATACACAAGTACAAGTAAACTCATGCAGTACTGCAACAATGTAGAGTCTTAACTTACATTCTCTCGGTGGATGAGTAACATTGTCCGTCAGTGACAGTCATGTATAGTATAAAGCTGCTGACATAACCAGCTTAGTTGAATTTAACTTGAATTTAGTTAATTTTAGTCTAACAATGTTATTGAGTGAGTAGAGTATGGAGCTGCTGAACCAGCTTAAAAAAATATTGTACTTTTGTGATGACCATCTCATTAGAATTTGTTTAAAATAAAGCGTTCAGGTCAGTGTCGTAAAGAATAAGATTACAGTATATATATATATATATATATATATATATATATATATATATATATATATATATATATATATATATATATATATATATATATATATATATATATATATATATATATATATATATATATATATATATATATATATATATATATATATATATATATATATATATATATATATATATACAATGATATCATCACTCAAGAAGGTCTCTTCCAATCTCGTCCGTGAAGTTAATCTTATCTGAGAGTACCGGTAATTAAAACTTTCTGATAAGAGACTCACGTTGAGAAGGGAGATGGTAGGGAGTGCGCTGTGGTGGCCAACTGGAGAGCAACTGATGGAGGGCAGCTGGTAAGTGGTGGGTGGCGGGGGCAGCGGGGGCGTGGCAGAGTAAGACACTCAGAAGCAGCAAGCGGAGAATGGCTGCCGGGGTTGCACGAGTGACCAACATGTTGTTGTTACGAGAGTGAGTTGACTGCGCCTCTGCCACAGTCTTATAAACACATGCCCCTCCCCCTCCCATCTAGATTCTGCCCCCCACGAGTTTTGTCACACCCCCACACGCCTCACCTCTTCTTCATCTCTAATTTTGAAGCCATTGTTAAAGCTTATTTTGTTAGTAGTTTGAGTACATTAGTCATAAAGGTTCTTACGTCGTCTAACGACTGGAAAGATGCAATATACCAACACTAATGGCTGGGTCACTAGAGCACTTACTATACTTACCAGTCACAAAAGTTTTAATATGGCCAACGAATAGAAAGGTACGACTCCAGGCAAACTGACCACTTGTAGGTAGAACCACTTTTTCTTTTTATCATTCATGTTCGTATTGGCTGCCAAAGGCAAACTACTCGTAATTCTTCCCATCACCCTACAGCCGGTGAGAGGTAACGTTGATTTAACTTTAAGTACTGTATTGTACAAAAGGAGCAGCGTGGCCGACTCTTTCCTGTACTTCTTTGCACTTCCCCCAACTGTAAATTCAAGTATATACTGTACCAATATTGAAGAGGAATGCGTAGACTTCACCGATCTTACTCTTTGGCTTTACAATATCTCGAGTATACTTCTCGCCATTTTCACTAACAAGGGGACAGTAACGATTTCCACACCTTCCCACAGACGAGCGTGTCACCCTTGCCTACAGGATGTGGAAGATCATCATGTGACCAAACCACAGATAAGCGACTCGGAAGTGCTCACTCCCTAACTTTTGTTGTTTTTCGCGCAATTAATAAGTTGTACCTTCGTGAGTAATCCAGCATATTTCACATTCTAAGTTATCGTACCTCTCCGAGCATTATTCTCTTGGTGAGTTACTTTCAGCAATATTCTGTGAAATTAAATATGGTAAATGAAAAAAAAATGTATCTTCAAGGATCCAATTATACAGAAGACCACCGACCATCACCACACTGTGCTAGACATTAATGACTTCCGCGTCACCCCACACAATAGCTCCGGAGTTCTGGCTTATGAGTTAAATTGTTCCATAAGAGTATTCATTGTTGGAGATATTTTTTTAATTGCATCTCCTTAAACATGAAAAATATAAGTGCTTACACATACATACATACATACATACATGCATACATACATACATAATGGTTGCCCCTCGTGTAACGAGGATGGCCGGCCCAAAAACTAAAACTTCCTCCACTACTCACTGTATTAGTATAGGTTCGAGAGAATGTTCAGGTCTTTGCTGTATTACCTTTTTTCGAATTAGTAGTTTGTTTACATGAAAGAGCTGAAGACTACTGTATGTTACCTTATCACCTTATCCCGATAATACATTAGACATGTTAACAACATACACTTCATCAGATTGTTTTATCAATTCATAAGTTTGACACTATACTGCATCAGATATTACATACGTAAACAATGATATGTTGTTACTCTCTGATAATGCATACAAAATTAAATTTTATTCTCAATTAAATTTCATACGCAATGAAATTTTAATTCTTTTAAACTGGGAACTGGTTACACCAGTCAATTTCATCAGATTGATACCTAATTACACAATTAAATCGCCATTTTGACACAAAGAACTGTTGCACCTGACAATTCAAGACGTTGTTCCATAAATAGCCAATAATGTTCACAATACAATTCTCAGGTTAGGGTTAGATGAACGGACCTCATCCAGTAGACGAGTGGATCTGGTAGACCCAAGAAGTCTATCTCCTCTCACTGTACCGAGACAGGCTTAAGCTGACTATAAGAAAAAAATGTCTACACAACGTTCATCACGAGACCTCCAAACTTCTATTACTCTGCAATTATCCATCTCAGCTAAATCGATGCCATGATCACATACCCAACCTCATCCTATTCACAAGCTTACCTTAAAGATTTTTCACAAAACAACAAACACAGAACCTGGAATTCAACATAATAGTTACTTCACTACAATGGTTAAAGTCAACCCAGAAGATGGTCTCAATCCAATACAGCATAAACAATCTTAAAACCTCCAACCAACAATGAGCGTTCCGATAAATCACCCGATTAATTATTCCCCAAAAATATCAAATAGACAACCCACAAATTAAACCAGGTTCATCTACCATGCTTCCGCTATCAATGCCATCATCTGTCTCATCTGATTCTGATTCTAAGGAAGAATTATAAGGCGGAATTGTGGAATCATTCAGCTGAACAAACATATCTCTACTATGATACACATGTGAACAAAGATCGCGGAAAAATGAACCAGAATATGTGTAAAATTAGGCATTACAACTAGGCTAACTTTTCACCTCCATTTAGTACTGCATTTTACAAATATAATTAGGGCCTTTACACAATTTATGTATGTTGTCTAGCTAGTAAAATGTACATGTGCATTATAAGCGTTTTTCTTTGTCTAAAAATTAATATAATGGACTAGAAACATCATCACTTGTGAAATAGGAGTGAGACCTAACCTAACTTATTGTGACCAAACTTATCTTATCCAAATCTAACTAAACCTATTCTAATCTAACCTAACCTCACCTAACCAAACCTAATCTAACCTACCTAACCTGACATATCCTACTCTAACCTAACCAAATCAATATACTGGGTTCTTAATAATCCTGAAATCCATTTATTCTTTTTTTAATAACCTGTACAGTAAAATAATTTTTTCAAAAATTAATTAAATTCCATTGTGTGAACTTTTTGTTATTAAAACTTATATAGCTAAGGTAAATATCTTTAATATAATCTGTCCTGAATTAAATAAATTAAAATTATTCCTCTCCATTATTATTATTATCATTATTTTTATCGTCACCAACTGAATCAAAAGTTCAGACAATTCTAAGACACTTTTTCTCTATAATATTTCCGTTGCAAATGACCGATATTATTATTGTTTTTGTTTTTGTTATTGTTATTGTTAGTCATTTAATTAAAGTGATACTCAGTAGCTTTAATACTACGTTAACACCTTTAAATTCATTCATAGTCGCTTAACTCTCACATTTAAACTCATTCATTATACTATCTATTTACGTCCATTTTCTATGTCTCGATAAAAGAAAATGAAACAATAACATGGGATGACTTCTTTATTTTTTATTAAAGTTGCAGGATGCAACTTACTTTTTTTACTTCAGTGTGATATTAATTTATGAAAAATAATATTAACGAATATTAAATAGCGTTTATAATTATGTGTCAAATTGTACTATACAAATTGTTTAGTTACCCAAATATTATACGGGTTATTGAACAAAAAAGGAACCCATAATTAGATGTTACAATATGAAAAGTATTTCTGAAAATTGCTAATTTAACTCCAGTAATTATAAAAGCATGCATACTTAGTTGTGATGACAAACTGTCGCCCGTATAAACGGTTCCTTTGTGACCAAGGTATGATCTTTACCTTGACGCAGACTTGACGGTCTTACCTGTCGCTCTTACCAATGACACCGTAATCTTCCCGTACAGGGGAATTGTCAAAAGAAGCAGCTTCCTTTGTGGGAACGTTAAAGAACAAACAGTTCTTTTAAAAAAATAATATTATGCACATATAATGAACAAGGACTGTAGAAAAGGGACATTTGGTGATGATGAGAGGGAGAGAAGAGAGCCTTTTGCTCTGAAGATGGAAGACGGTGTAGGAGGAAGATAAAGTTAGGAAGTGGGAAATAAAGTGGGAGATATTATAGCACCCCACCTCCCCCCCTGCATGGTCACAGTTTAAGGTTAAAGAAGCCACTAGTTCAGAATATGAAAACTGTCAAACCTCTTTTGGGGGATTGTAAGGATTGTCCAAGAGCGCTATAACGGCACCAAGTGTGAGTTTATTAAAGACCAGTACTTGTCCAACAGTCGCACAGATACAGACATAGTATTTACCAACAGTGCATGACAGAAACGTGACTGACTGACCGAGCGGCGAGGATAAAGTAAAGTACAGTAAAGACCAAAAGAGTTTGATTCACTTCCATTTGTATCATGACCTTTAAAGCGAAATATATCTTCATTAATATATAATGTCGAATGCACTTATTAATATTTTATAAGCTCTAATTAATAAAAAGATTATAAAAAGTGAATTATATCACTCAACACTTCTAAGTCGTAAAAGTAAAAAAAGAGAAATTTAGGTTGACGTTTGTTAGGAGAGACAACCGTCCTCAGTGATGACAAGAAACACGTCAAGTATAGAAGGTAAAGTGCTTTTCTCCTTAATGCTTCCTACACAACTTAATTTTACTGGCCGTTGTGATTAAACATAATACATTTAGTTTATAACACGCAATCTACCAAGTAATGAATGAAAATTATAATAAGTTATATGACGGGGCAGTCAAATGGCTGACAGATAGATTGCATCAGATGTGACTTATCCTAACTGGTTTAACCATTAAAAGTCAAAGACATACATCCTTTTAATAACAGTGCAGAAACATGTTCATCATTGCCGATGATTATACAATTAATTAAACCAAATGAATGTTTGTTTAAGAGTAAGTACAGTGTTGACAAAGTTGAGTTCCAATTTACTGCATCATGACATACGCATATACTGTATTAGTGGGGTTGGGGATAAAACTTTAGCCAGTGCCATTTTGTTTTTCAAAATACATTATTTGTAAAATTATGGGTGATGTGCAGTGTTAGTTCTCCGCTAGTACTGCTGCCAACTCAAAGTTTTGTTCAGACATGCCTGCACAAACAAAACTTGGTAATACTTAACAAGAGTGGTCCACCTTGAGCACCAGCTTGAAGTTTTTCAGTAGAACATGAAAACTTTCTTACCGCTAGAAATAAAAAAAATGAAGATATACCTGTACAGTATATGTATTTTACATAATTTCACTTTAATTTTTTTGCATCTATTAACTTCTGTGGTTGACCATTTTGTTTTCATAGATATTTTCATACAGATACATACTATAATTTTTCATTCTTATAATTAAGAAAGTGAACTGTAATACTAACTTAAGTATTATTTAAGTTTTGCTCATCCGGGAATTGGTTAGGTTAGGTTAGTTAGTTTGGATATCTAAATGAAACTAAAATTTTACCCTAACATAAAATACAGGTACAGTTCTAGTCATTTTCTATTTTACTCTTTTAAATTAAATAACACTTCCTTCTTTTTTTCACTACAGCTAGCTGTATTCTAGAATTTGCCATTCATAAAGTGAAGAAAACTGACCAACTAAACTTAACCTAACCTAGCTTAAAATACTAGCTACAGTTATTTTCTAATTTATTCATATAAAATACTTTATAATTAAATTCCTTTCTGCAACAAGAACCATTCCCACAGTCTAAACATGGCAGGCGTGGCAAGGCCGTGTTGAGTGTCTTGCAACTCTAAGTTCACGCTAAGGCCTGAACCAGCAACTTGAGGACTTTCTTCATTAAAGAAAAATATATGCTTTCTTACCTTTTGAAAAGTTTAATGTTTGTCGTAATACTGTATCATTAAAAAAAATCCTGAACACTCATTTACTGTCAGGAGATATGTGCTCTGCTCTGCCATTTTTATTTAATCATATGAATGCAGTTTGCTGGTTTCTTTCACAGAAAGTATTTTTTTTATAGATGGTAATTACAGTGATATCCCCATTTTCCGGAATAATTGGTGCAGAGCGGTTGCGGGATGCTCTTCCTTACTTAAACTTGCTGTGATGACTTTGTTATACAGGTTAATTAACTTAATATATACTTTCTCTAATGGAATTAGTGCTGCTTATGCTGTACCGGGTATGTACTGTACTGTACCATAAACTCTTTTCTTATCATAGTTTTGGTAAGTGTTTGTGTTATTTGCTTGCATGTTCTATTATGGGAATGAATTGGTTTCTTCACTGAATACAACCTAAGCTACTAAGTGGTGTTTTCAGCAGTGTACAGTTTTATCAAAACTCATGTTAAGGCCTCTCTTGATTAAAGATGCCCAAGTACTGTACTGTATGTTATTTTCTCACTTACCAGATGATGCAGAAATTTAAGAAAACTTGAGTTGCATTGCAAATAGATTGTGAACATTCTTAGAGACTTGATTTGCAATAATAATTCTAGAGGCCAGTTGTTGTTGTGATTGCTTTCAATATTTGCAGTAAATGTAAGCATTCCACAAGCCACTTTTAGTTGCATAGTAAATTATATTAATCCTAGCATGTTCAGCTTTCAGTACTATACAAGGGTATTGCTAAAGACCCCAAGGAGCCAGATGCACAACTGAGTAAACTTAATTAACTAGATTGATTCCTAGCCAAGCATATGTCATTGAAACAGGTTTATTTTCAGACACAGGGATTGGTATACCGTACAAATAACAAGAAAGAATGCAGTGGTTTCAAGGAAGCATTCCTGAGGCAATTGGTGCTGCTAAGTCTCGGAATGCCATTTTTGTGGTATACGTGCATGGTAAGTGTACAAATTATTATAATAATGTATATACTGTACTGTATTCTGTATAATTTCCTTATTTTAATGAAGAAAAGGACAATAGGTTCATGGAAATATTTCATGAATTATTGTTTTATCTCTTTTTGTGTGTAATGATCATTTTTATATGGTCTTTGGGCCATTTGCCAAGTGAAGTATTAATCTCACAGTAGCTGGAATAATTAGTGCAAAGTGGTTCTGGGTTTGAGAGAATCCTGATATTGAGAAAAAACAATTTCATCCCTGGAATTTTTCCGGGCATTGGTGAATGTTTCTGCATCTGACTGCAGTCAAACAGATTCAGAACTGCACTTATTTATGTAAACACTACTGTACACATACAATAAATTGTAAATACCTGTACTGTAAACAAAATGTACAGTACTGTACACTACTACTGTATACACTTTATTGCTCTCACCAGCAGATGCTGTCATCTTGAGCTTGAGATGCAGGCAGGCTAAATGGTGATATGATGAAGAGACAAGCACAGTAGTAGATGGGAATGATACTAGTACAGTAGATACACAAAGAAATATAATTGTAAAAGACATACAGTTATCCCTCGCTATACAAATGGGATAGGTTTCTCGAAAACTACTCATAAAGTGAATATTCATCTATCGAATAACATAGCATATGAAAAAATAGGGTTCAGTTCCTGAATGATAAAATCCCTAAAACTATCACCTAAAAACGAAATACTGTAGGTTAAAAAACTACAGCACCTAACTAAAGGGTACTGTAATTTAATACTGTACCTAACTAAAGGGTACTGTAATTTAATACTGTACCTAACTAAAGGGTACTGTAATTTAATACTGTACCTAAAGGGTACTGTAATTTAATACTGTACCTAACTAAAGGGTACTGTAATTTAATACTGTACCTAACTAAAGGGTACTGTAATTTAATACTGTACCTAACTAAAGGGTACTGTAATTTAATACTGTACCTAACTATATTTAATTTGATATGTAACTGCTGTACTGTAATTTACAGTCTAACTCATTAAGAAATTAATAAAATATAAATTTGGTAAATGGACCATATTTGTATAAGCGAGGATAGCTTTCATATACCGGTAGTGAGAAAGAGGTGTAAGAATAGAATGTTCATATAATTGAATATTCATAGAGAGGGATACCTGTACTCTACTCTACTGTACTCTACTCTGCTTTACTCTATTTTTCTATTTGGCTCCAATAAGGAGGAAAACTTTTAATATCTTTTTGTAATTTCTTTTTTGGGTTCCATCCACATCATATATACAGTAATTGATTAATATTACAAGCAGCTTGTTCATCCTTGTAATTTATTAACTACAAATTTTGGATTTTAGATTCTTCAGAGGAATCAAAGACTACAGATGGAGCCTTAACTCACAAGAACATATCTTCTTCACTAGGCTCAGACAACTTTGTAGCAATACAATTAGAAAATGGGACTGAAGGTGCTAAGCAGTTCTCCCAGATTTGTATCCTTTTTTTACTTACTTTAAGAGTTTCTGTGACAAACTTTGTAACTTACTTTTCAGGTGTTTTGAATGTGTCCTCAGTTTTGTATTGTGATTTTGCTGAAAGTAAGTGAAACTTTATAAACTTCAATCTTTGGTATTGCCTTTCGCTATATACTCGTAGAGTAAGTTATTGTATTCAAGTCAAATACCTGATATACAGTACTGCACAGTCCAGTACTCAGTCTGGTAAACCTGATTCAAATTTGCCTTCAGATTCAGTAGACCCTCAATATATCGCAATTTGATACTGTACTTTACTTTTGTTACTTTACAGGACCCAAAATTACTCCCATTTTTCTTTATTGCATGGACAGACTCCTTTGACTTTGTCACTTGGCTTGCAATTTTAGAAATTGGCAGCAAAATCTTAGCAGCCTGCTGGCTTATCGCAGCCTTTGTAACAGATCACTCGGCTGGCTTTCACAGCCAAAGGGTTAAAGTAGCTCATACTTGGTGCTGTCAACATTCACTGACAGGTTATTCCAAGGTTTTGCAATGCTTATTTGAAAGAATTTAGCTCTCACAGTTTTTTGTACTGTGGCTTCTTCAGAAGAGAGGGTGTGACCTCTGGTGCAAGAACACCAATTTTTTTTGTTTCATTTTACAGAGAAGTTTTAAATTTGTTTTAGAATGTTTCGTCAAGTATGTTTCTTAAAACACTTGCTGAACTAATCAGTTGTTTTCACAGCCCTCCCTAAATGGTAGGATTGCCACGTCATCTGCAACTCCTTCAATAGGGAGAGTCATGCCAACTTAGTTCAAGTTTACAAAATGGCACCTGGTAATAAAACTCTGGGGAAAACATAGAAAATTAAACTTATTCATTAAAATATGAGCAAGCAGTGCCCTCAATATGTAGGACAGCTCAGAGTGCAAGATATACAAAATGGTGGTATAACTCCCTGTAGAAGGTGCTGGTCATCTGCTAGCACTGGCCAGCTCCTCCTAAATAGTTCATGCACCTGTCATGACACACTTAAATTTTTTGTTGTCACCTGCCTTAGTCTGAACAGTTACACTCCAAGAAGTAGATATTCAGATTTAATGTGAGTTATAATTTGTTAAACAGTGTCTAAAAACTTCAAGAAGTTTTGGGTGTATATTTTAAGCTGCAATCCCACGCTTGATATTTCTACAGTAAAATATCGAAGATCCGTACTAAAAGCCAATCGTCCGTATCTTCCGACGAATGTACTAAATGTATAAAAACGATAAATAATGATATAAAAGCACCAAAAGTACAGTACCTATACCGTATTTTACAGCATATAAGACGCACCCCCAATTTAGCAGGGAGTATTTAGGAAAAAACTTTTGTGTGTATTTTCCTCCTATAGATGTAGTTTTCTTAAAATAATGTATATACAGTACAATACAAGGAAATGTGAGGAATAAATAAAATTAATACTTTACCAATAAATAACTTACAACAAAAAATACTGGACTGTATTGCCAAATCAGTAAATAAAAGCCATCAAATGAAAGTTTAACACAGTTGCCATTTGCATAGACTCCCTGCTTCATCATAGCAATGGAGACCAGCTGGGATGCCGATTCCCTTACAACACTCCCCCACCCCCTACTGCCCTCTCCACCTGCTCCCTCACTGATCCATCTAACACATGTGTAAAGAAATGTATATTCTCTTTATATGTTTGTCCTTAGAACAATTATTTCTTTTACTATTTTCACAATATGTATGTAGGATGGTGAGTCAAAATAAATGAAGAAAGTTACCTATATCGACCCGAAAATACGAGTTGAAAAAGAACCATAAAACCTCACAGCTTGACCCAGTAGCGTGGTGGTTACAGTGACTAATCTAACCTGGCTACAATGCCATGATTAATCGCTATTATGCACTATTATATCAGTTAACACTAAATCCAGTGAAACATGGCAGGGAGCAAGGAGAGTTACAACAGCAGATTACACTTTAACGAGTATTCACTCACACCCCTTACTCGCTCCCATTGCCAGGCGTACAATCGAAATACGTATGGGAGAATTACATATCTTGTAGTCTAATTTGAAAATGGTGGCAGGCACAGTGATAAACAAATTATATAAACCATGCATTAACCTATAATAACATAATAAGAAACATTGTATCATTACGAGAGTGAATGAAAATATTCCCACAAACAACAATTGACATTTTTGTTTATGTTTCCCACCTCGGGCACCTGTGTCCTGCGCGCTGCCATCTTAATTACACGGGTCTAAGATGATCTTTACTCTCTTTTGGGAATGCTTCTCAGGGAGGCTTCTTAGCCATCGGAACCTCCAAATTTTTTCCGAATTTTCCAAAATCTGGATTTATTTGGTCCGAATCTTTGAGGGTTCACTGTATTGAAATACCTAGAATGTTATAACGTGAGTCGCTATTTTACGGTAATTCTTGGTCCCATTCTTGTAATTTATGGTGTATGTACTGTATTAGCATATGTTACACAGAATATTTAGGCTCGGCCTCTTGATCGTTTCACTCTTACACCTTTTCATGATATTTTTGTATCGTATTTTGTTAATTTTCATTCCACGGGGTCAGAAATTCAGCAGAATTTGGAAATAGCGTAAAGTAAACCTGATTTGATTTTAATTAATGCACTTGCTACATGTTGATTGATCAACTGTCTTTTCATTTATACAGTAATGGTTTATCACTTGACATTTGTTGGACTTTGGCAATGCTGGTTATGAAGAGATACCAGTTACAAGAGCACATCCCTTAGATACTTAACTGGAAGATTTTTTTAAATACAGTGGTTTTCTTAATTAATGTATTTCTGTGTTTCTAATGATAACAGTTTTAAACAGTAGTAAATGTAGTACAGCATATTTGTATATAAATATTTATAAGTAGAGTCTTTTGAAAAATGAGATCTCTTTAAAATTCTGGACACAAGTGCCTTCTGGTTAATTAAATGGCAGGGAAAAAATTTTTCTCTACAGTATCATGTTCCTGCTATGTCTCTTATTTCAACTAATTACTGCAAGTCTTCATGGATCTCTTGTCTGTGTAATGTAAAGCAAAATACAGGGTACAGGCTTGTATATCTATTCAAATATTCTTTTTTTTATTGTACAGTATATGGTTTGTCATTAGGAAATTGAAGACAATTCCTGTTAAGAAATCTATAGGAAAATGCATACTAATCATTCCATTCTGTAATTGATTTTGTAGGATCTATGATAGAACAAATCTGTAAGGAACTACTGTTGCTTATCAAACCCTTAACTGTTGATCAGATCCACTGGTATTGGTGCCGTCCCTGTTTTTTATAAGTGGTCAAACAGGAATACCACTTGAGGTGCTAGGAGGACCACTTACTGTAGAAAATTTGCAACAGAAGCTGAATAAATTGGTTCCAGGTCTTGAACAGGTGAGTCAAGATTTAGCCAAATTAACATATATGTTTTTTGAAAGTTTTAAACCTGAAAGCCATGCATCGTAATACCTTGATTTTGTGATGTA
This sequence comes from Homarus americanus, assembly GCF_018991925.1. Taxonomy (NCBI): domain Eukaryota; kingdom Metazoa; phylum Arthropoda; class Malacostraca; order Decapoda; family Nephropidae; genus Homarus; species Homarus americanus. Next base: position 358,633 of record NW_024741581.1, read on the forward strand.
TGAGTCACAAACAAGATAGTTGCATCTGTTCAATACAGTACAGTACTGGTAAATCATTTCTTCGGAGAACTTGCCTATACAAGAAGGCCTTAACATGTTTATGAAAGGATACTCTCCAGACAGACAATTTCAGTTGGTGTTTTCATTGCAACTAGCTGTGAACATTTGATTATTGACTGCTAGCCATAGACTTTATAGGGTGAGTGATGCAAGTGTTAAAAGTGTGGAGAAAGGAAGACCCTGTGAAATTAGGATTAAGTCAAGAGTATAATGTCACCAGAGTTATTTAACCCTAGGCTTCGGGTCATGTCCTACGACGTGTCTGTAGAACTCCGGGTCGTGTTACATGACGTTTTGATCTTTCGCGGCCCTATTTGAATAAAAAGGGTGCGCTTGGTTAGATTATGTTGCCATTAGGTACTTATCTTTCATTCTCTAACACATGAGAGCCTCCCAATCTCTTCTCAGTAGCTTCTCAGCTTTTGTGATGTAGGAATATCACCCTTGGACTTGACTCACTTCATGCATTTCTACCCCCCAACCCCCAAGCACAAGTATAATATTGTAATCAATTACTGGATCTGTAGTAATGATTGTTAATAGTGTAAATAGTAATAATATAGTAAAACAAGTATCCTGTACCTCTTACTGCTTGGGCTTCATGCTATTGCGTCACACACACACGTCACTTCACGAACATTCTCGACTCTTCCTAGCCCTGGTGTTGCCAACTTGTGGTAAGGACATTTATTTATTTCCTGTTTATATCATGCATGGCTACATTATAATACTATAATTTCTTTTTATTTGTTTTTTAAATGTTCCCAAATATATCCACAATCATGGGGTGGTGGGTGGTGCCGACCATAGCCCGAAGTCCAAGGATTAATATTTTTTCAGAGATTATAATGACTAATGGGAGAATATGTGCGAGCATTTATTCTTGTGTCCATCCACCCTGCATTAAACATGAAAGAGAAAAAGAATACAATACAGTAGACCCTTCCCATTCGTGGGTTTGCGATTAGCGGTAAGCAGATGGTGGCTAAGGTGGCTAGCTTGCAAGCCTTTTCCCGCATCACAACGAGTCACCCCACACAGCATCTTGTGTTGTACTCTCAAAACTTTAGTGTTTCTGTGTGAAATGGCCCCTAAAAGACTGCCCAGTGTCAGTGCTAGTGATACTAGTGGAGTGAAATGTTAAAGGCAGAAGTCAGTGATGACCCTTACAAAGAAAGTTGAATTATTAGACAAGTTAAAGGAGGGAATGATTGGTGCTGCGGCTGGTCGGTTGTTTGGTACAGATATACAGTAGTGCACTATTTAGTTGCTATTTGCGGTTTTGCCTATTCACGCCATTCCTTGGAACCTAACCCTCACAAATAACAAGGGTTTACTGTATATACAGTACAGCTTATACATTCCTCTTGATACAAAATAGGCTGTTAGGCCTCTGGGAACCACTTTTTCCTTTCAAAGAAACAAGACCTAGCAAGTTTGGTGACACCTGATGAGTGTGGATGCATTTCCTACTACAATTTTAACCTTTATGGATCACCCAAATAATACCCCTCCAGATAGTTTCAGGATGGTTAAGCTGGAGGGTCTAATCTATAGATGATCCATAAAGGCTAAAATTGCAAATGGTCTCGGGGTCAGTCTCGATTACATCACTGGAGGGAATAGTGTACAGTACAGAAATGTGTTAATGGGCATTGTAACCAAACAAAGAGGCTGCAAGCATTTCTTTATGAGCCATTATGTTGTAACATGAGAAAAACTATAAAGGCTCAAGGTAAATAGTGTAATAAAAGGGACACCCACGAGAGCCAACTGTTACAAGAGAAACTTGAAAATTAACCTGTGGGGACCTGTGTATTTATCGTGCCTGTCAAGCGACAATTACCCCAATTCGTCACCGTTCGTTATCCCCTTGAGGGAAACCAGATCCCTGCCTATCCCAAGTGCCACGTAGATAGCTCTGCCCATAGAACTGACGTGACTATGCCCATATTGTGAACTTGATAATCTTTGAAAAACAGACTCTGATTGGACACTCAGAATATTATCCCTACAGCTAATAGATAATGTTAGATACACAGGCAGTTTAGCGTTGGGTGTGTTGTACTGTGGGTGGCATCTGTGTGGGCTGGCGACAACCATACTGGGTGTGGTAAGGTTGATTGAATGTTTTCTCTGTAGTTGCACAGGTGTATAGTGAATTCCCTTCCCCACGATTTCTCTAGTTACAAATAGGGACAACACATATATATCTCTTTCCTTTCCCCCCCTAACTAATATAATAAAAAAAATGGGTTCCCAGTAACATATGAATGAGAACAAGTAAGTGAATAACCAAGTGAACCACATTTAATTAAACTACAATGTCTGCACACGAGTAAATAAAGTTAGTAAAACACCACTCTTAGTTTAGATTATTCAAAATGTCTTTCCAGGAAACTACACTAAATTCTGGTGCTGATGATGAGGCTAGCACTAGCAGTGACTTCCGTCAGGAGCAGCAAGCTGACCTTGAAAAATCCAATGAAAACCTTCCGAATTCATCAAGCTGTCCCACAGAGGAGTCAGAATTCCTTGGAGAAGATAAAAGTGAAGCCACAGTTGAGGTTCACTCAGTCAAGAAAACAGAGGGAGACGATAAAAGTGAAGCCACAGTTGAGGTTGACTCAGTCAAGAAAACAGAGGGAGACGATAAAAGTGAAGCCACAGTTGAGGTTGACTCAGTCAAGAAAACAGAGGGAGATGATAAAAGTGAAGCCACAGTTGAGGCTGACTCAGTCAAGAAAACAGAGGATGATCCTGAACCCCAACCAGGTACAAGTGCTGAAGGTAAGCATTATAATCACATACCTTTAGATAAAAATCTTTTGTTTAACAATTTTATTACCTATATATCATCTTTTTTGTCCTGTAAAATCATTAAAACTCCTTAGGCCAAAGTAATCATTTGCTTGTTACTTGTGTTATTTCGGTGTACAGTATTCTGGAAGATGGCATCATGCCTGTGTATCAAGATCTACACCCACTCTTTACAGTAGTAATCATTACTGAGTTGTATGAGTTACCCTGGTATTGGCTACTTAGTTAACTAGAAAGATGCAGGTGACACAAACCACGTTCTTTATGTGACCCCATCAATACTAGTCGCAATTCTTTCTGAATAATCTTCACATTGACACAGATTTGTTGAGGTGTACAAAACCCACAATTTGCACTTGTTGGTTGTTGGCTTTGCCAAGATCCAGGGTTGAGAAATTCCCAGACCTGTTTAGCCCTACCATTATGCTGAAAATGAAAAACAATTTCATTGGACCATGAAGCATAAATAATATCATGTTTGCTTCTATTCCATTATTTACCACAAATGATGGTATATTTGTATTATTACTTGCAGGACTAGAGGACGACATGCCTTTAACTGAGAAAGTTGATCGAGCAAAGTTCCTATTGGCACAGAAGCAAGCAAAAATAAAACAAGAGAAAGCTGAAGTAAGTATTAAAGGAAAGTTTACACACAAAAATATAAATTTCTGCCTGCACAATATACTGTTAAAAACAAGTATCTTCATAGAATTGATGGAAAGGAATGATTGTTAACTTGAAAAAGTACTTTGAACCCTCACTAATATGATATCCATTATTCAAGATTTTTTGTTGATTTGGTAGTTTTTGTCCTTACATTTGTCCTCAGTCAATTTCATGTAATTCTTACAGCCATGCCTACCAGAACACTATATTTTGTAAGGAAACACTTAGAAATCAATAAAAATCCCATGAATATATGTCACGATATGGTCGTACATTATATGAAATACAGTATAAAATACAATTGAAAATCATGTGCATAATATCCATCTGACATTTGTTTACCTGCTGACTACCCACCACCACAGTGTAAATTTATTGACTGATTTTGAGTAGTTAGATGATGAAGATAATCAAGAGAACACACATGGTCAGATTAGCAATTTTTTAATGTACTAATAAGATAACAATTATCATTCTTTTTTATATTACAATTATCACGTTCATTTATCAGGAAGAAAAACTGAAAGAGGTAGAGCGACGGAAGATGGGACAAGATGTTTCCAAGAGGAAGCAACAACAAGATGATGACGAACTAAGAGCAGCAGCAAGAGAAAGAAGGAAGGACAAGGAAGAGGACAAATTAGCACGGGAAAGAGTCAAGTAAGAAATTTGTTCTAATTTTTGTCGCCAGAGTTTGGTAATAAATATAGTTTACATGTAATACATGTACTGTATATGAAAAAATAAAAGAATTTGAAAGTAAAAACGACTCATTTTGAGATTTAGTATGTAAGATAGATTGTCAAGAGCATGGTTGAAAATATTTGTGAATTAGTTTCCAAGGTGTTTGTCATACTGATAAAATAAATACAGTATAGTTACAGAAATAATAGAAAAGAGAGCATTTTAGTATCTGATGCCTTCATTCAGTCCAATTCAGTTCATGTGCAAATTATGTAATACTTGATGATCTCTTGTCTTTAGTTATTTGTGTATTTCTTAAACCTCTTTCTATTTTCCTTCTCCAGTTGCCTGTATGTTTCCAGGCTCTTCCAACTGTCCTCATCTTTAATTAGCAGAAGGATGTAACTTTTTTGCTCAGAGAAAGACAATACAGTACCTGGAGTTCACTCAGGAAAAAAAAATAATACTTTTTTGGTCAACAGTAAATGTTACTACAGGTCAGATAATTTACATATGGAGTCCAGCATAATCTTATGAATAGCAAACATGATTGACCAGAAATGCAGCTCTCTAATGCTCCCTCTTGTTTATAGAGCTCAGATTGTCGCAGACAGAGAAGAACGTGATTTCCGTGCAGCTCTCTTGCGTGGTGAACATCCTTCTTCAAATCAAGGACCTGCTCCTGTAGTAAATGTTGCCTCAGCTTCCACTTCTGCAGGATCCCATAAGTTAGTCTGTTACAAATATTGGGTGAATGTTTGAAAACTAATTGATGGTATAACTGAAAATGTTATTATAAGCCTTACATTATCTCCAGAGAAGTGATTATAGTACAGAACCATAACTCACTCTACATAGAACATAAGTCTCTTATTTTAGATTTTTCTTGTTGAAGTATGGGATGTGTTGGATAAAAATAATTTAGATTGAGCTCAAATAAATAGAGTGCTAACTGTACAGTGTTAGAAGTTTATTTGACTTTGTTCACCTATGTTTGAACATTTCTTTAGTAATGAAGTGTGTTTAGGTTACCGGTTGAAGTAATGACTAAACTTGAACGTCACTTCCTTATTTCTTACAGCACTATATCTCGACTGAAGTTTCGTTTACCTGATGGCTCTTCAAGTATAGCTCAGTTCCCAGCAGAAGCAAACCTGTCAGAGGTGATCCAACATATTCAACAGAATGTGAACCTTCCATTCTCTAGCTTCAACCTGGGATCCACAGTCAATCCTAGACCATTCACACCAGAAGACTATAGCACTTCACTCAGAGATTTGGGTCTGGTGCCTTCAGCTATTATGGTCATCTTACCAGTAAGTCATACTTTGCTTCTTTCTTCAATGTTCAAATTCTTAAAAATAAGTTGATAGTTTCCTCTGTACAGTGAACCCTCGAAGATTCGGACCTGGTAAATCCGGACTTTGGAAGATTTGGACAAAATTTAGGGGTTCCGGCTTTGGGAAAGATTTTTTGAGGGACACATTTTCTGGAAAATTAAAAGAAAATTTTCCCAATACCCCGGAAATTCTAGAGATGGGGGAGTTTTTTTCCTGGTTTGAGAGATGAAAATAGGGCACATTTTCCGGAAATTCCGAGAAAAAATTCTGGGGATGGGTTATATTTTTCCGGGTTTGAGAGATGTTGTAATGGGTAATTTCTGGAACTTCCGAGAAAATTTTTCCGTAACAAGGAAAATTCCGGGGATGAGGGATTTTTTTTTCAGATTTGAGAAAGTCGTCTCGTTACCCAGAAATCTCTCATTCCGGAAGTGCTCTGCACCAATTGTTTCAGCTAACGTAGCTATCACTGTAGTGATTAATCATTGCATTGTAGCCAGGTTAAACTCGTCACCTTAACCACCAGGCTACATACTTATTGTGAAAAAAGGTAAAATAAATAATTGTCCTAAGGGCAAACATGTAAAGGGAATATTCATTTCTTTGCACACAAGTTAGCTGGCTAAGTGAGGCAGCAGGAGGAGAGCATAGAGAGTAGGGGGTGGGGAGTGTTGTAAAGGAATCGGCGTCCCAGCCGCTCTCCATTGCTGTGAGGAAGCAGGGACTGTGTTAAACTTTCATTTGGCTTTTATTTACTGATTTGGCAATACAGTGTACAGTACTGGATTTTTGGGGGTAACATTTATTGGTATTATTTTTATTTATTCCACATATTTCCGGTATTGTATATACTGTACAGCGTATTATTTTAAGAAAACTATGACTACAGGAGGAAAATACAGTAAACATAAAAAAAAATTCCTAAATATTCTCTTCTAAAATGGGGGATACTTCTTATATGCCGTAAAATACGGTATTCAATTTTTGGTGTTTTTTATATCATTATCATTTTTATACATTTAGTACATTTGCTGGAAGATACTAACTATAGGCATTTTCGGACAGGTTCTTTGAGGGTTCACTGTACCTTGTATGGCATTTGCTGCATTTAAGGAAAGAAAAAACCTGGAGAATCTTGTCTTGATATCCACATATTTCTGGAAGATGTTATTACAGGATATTAGTTTTTGCCTAAGAATGTGTGTTCTGTGCACATAAATTGACACGTTTTTATATATTTGGTATAAAGAGACCAATCTATGGATCCAATTACTGCATCATGGCATATTGTGAATTTTAAAATAATTAACATAATTACTGTTGAAGAATTTGTTTGTTAGATATATGAAAGAAAACTTTGCTACTCTTATAACACATAGAATAATAGACAGAGAATAGGGTATGGAAGTAAGCACTAGAATACTATGGTTTAAATGTTTGGTGACAGTGTGCCTATACCACAGTAGACAAAAACTCAGACTTGGAGAAAATAAAACATTATTTGGATCAGTTAAATAACTTGGTTACAAAACTTAATTATAGAAAAATGAAAGTGTGAGAAGATAAAAATGCAAAATTAGGAAACGAGAGGAAGAAAAGTGTTACAAGAAAATGGGTGATTAGAGACAGAAATACCAACATAATTTTTTTATTCACACATGCTTACCACAAACTACCCAATACAGTACAGTCATGGGTAGAGTACACAACCATGATCACTTCCACTATAATCCTACACGTTTTACTCAATTGTGCTTACACTAGTCCACTTTTTCCCAATGTAAAACCAATTCACTTCCTCTGAGTACATCCTTTCATGCTTTGTACTTTTAACAATGAGGGGACTAAACATGCCACTGGCAACCTTTCCTCATGAGAACAGTAAATTAAAATACAGTACCTGTACAATCAAAACCTATTTATCCGATGTTTGAATGTCTATAGATAATTGATATATTATAGACCTATTTCCTTCACTATACTTGCTATACATATGTATTTCACATTTTTTGGCTATACAGTGTATAAGGTTAGCCTGCTGTTGCTGACTTTATTGATTGATGTTTCTCAAATTCAGCTTTTAATGGAGCCAATTTTAAAGTCATATTAGCCTTGTTTCAGTTCCTTCACTTACCACAGTATGCTCTTTTACACCGTTCTTTCAACATTTAAATTCCCAATTCCTCAATTTTGTGTTTCATTTTCATATGTTAAAAGTGTTCCATTCCTCAAAGACATTTTCCTGTATTGTGAGATATTATCACTGCATCCATTAAATACTTTGTAAAGTATAACCTGTATGTACTTCATTGAAATTGTAATCATTCTTCACCAACAGATTAGCTCTGGTGGTGGTGGCCGAGTGGTGCCAAGTAGTGGTGGATTCTGGGATTTATTGTGGATCTTACTGTCTCCCATGACCTTCCTGTTTGGATTAGTCAGGCAATTCTTAAGAGGCAGCAGTGAACCTCGGACCCCTCCACCCTCCCCTGATGAACCAGAAGCTAAGCGACTCAGGGAAGAAGGCCCATCCAACTCTCAAAACCGACCGTCAACGTTAGTCAATAACAAACTTTTGCGTTTATTTGTCTTTAATGATCTATTGCTTAGCTTCAAACAGATAGTGTGTTATCACACCCTCAGTTCACTGCTATTTTTATAGCTTTCCTATTTTGATCATCTATTTAGGGCAGATTTAACGTTCCACTACAGGTTTATCATTACATAAAAAGAAGTCAATTGAAAAGTACAGTCGACCCTCGTTAAAACGGACTAATAGGGGAGGAAGGGTGTCCGTTTTAGCCGATTGTCCGAATTAACCGATTTAGGGGTTAATATTGCAATATACAGCTATGTGTATGTTTATTTGAGTGCCCCGTCATAGGAATCTGTTTTCTCTCACTTGAGGACGCCTGAGTCGTCCATTTTCTCTTAATCTTAGAGTGCACCAGAGACTTTGTTATTCCTTAGAAGTGGCACAGAATTTGAAATTGCAACCCCAATTGCAACTGGGACAATCCCAGAACCAGAAATTTGATACTGACAGTTCAGATTTCGTCCGATTTATCCAAAATCCGGATTAAAAGGGTCTGAATTAATGAGGGTCGACTGTATATGTATTTTTTTGTTTGTAAGATCTGGAAGGTATATGCCAATGTATTTTTTGTTGTGAGAAATGGGTAACCTTGTTCTCATATACAGTACAAGTACAGTATTTTATGATTTCCTAACAGAGCTTATGGAAGACGTGGAGATGCCAGATTGCGGAGAGATGGGAATATCCATCGTCTCGGAAATAATGATGACGACGATGATGAAAATAACACCTGGAATGGTAACTCCACTCAGCAAATGTGAAAGCTAAAGGGCAGAAAATTTATTGATAGAATAAAGAGAGAATAAAAAACATTTTGGCATAGTGATATTGTACTGAATATGTACTAGTAGTAAATATTTTATAGTCAAAGGGCCCATCTGCAGCGACATTTTTAGCATAGACTGTACGGTATATCAATATATCCAAACAAATTATTTTTTAAGGGATGCTTTATATTTCGAACTCCTTAAAAGTTAGTGACTTGTCCAGTGCTAATGATACACTTTTAAGTTCCTGTGGAGTATTAATGAAAGTTTTACTCTTACTATACCACCACTTGCCAGATTTATAATTGCATAAAGTAAATTGAGTAAATTCAGTAGCGTCTCCAACATTTCATGGTTAATATTTGCTTACACACACATAATGTAAATGTGTGTATTCATACCTGTTCAAATCAGGAGCAGCATTTTGGTCAAACAGGTTGTTTATAGAAGGATAACTTTGCTATGTATTGTTAATTTTTCATGTGGTTAAACAGTTTGTAAAGTTGTTACAAAATGGATGATGGGGTGTAAATGTATTTAAGCATGTGTGGAGGATATAATGTTTTGGAAGACTTAAGAACCTTCAGAATTTCAGGTGTGTAAATTTTTCAAGAGATGTCTTGATTCAAGTACTTTATACCATTTTAAATCGACAAATCTTGGATTTCTTGTAGTTTCCAAGATTCCTTAATTTATCACAAAGTTTGTAGATTATGTTGATGAATTTTTAAAGCATGAGAGCATGTGTGATCTACTTATAAAATCCCTATTATGCACTGTGGTATCACACAAGAAATATAATATATTCTCTAATGTATAGAAAACTTTAATATACCTCTCCATAAAACTGCATCTTTTTAAATGATTTATGCCTCTTCAGAATGTTTTGTTTATATGGTGTGTAAATTAAATATATTGTCCTCTATTCATAGCAAGATGTGTTTTACAACCTCACACATGATAGTGGCACCACATCTCTTCACATTTCTCCACCCTTGTTTCCTCATTAAATCCCAAATCCTTAATTTTGTTATTTTACTTCATCATTGATGTATCCAAGCCTTACTCTTATCATAACATGCTTCTACAGGTTTTTTTAACCTTATTTAAACATTTTAGATTTTGCAAATGGCATGTCATTTATAGGATCTTCTAATCCTTCATTAATGAGTCATTCTGTTGTGTTTGGGTATACATAGTATTATTAGGCTGTTAAAACAGCTACACTTTTAACTACCTGTATATCTGAATCATGCAATTCATAAAGAATAGAAATGTACTCCCACAAATAGCTGTTAATATGCAAGGCATCAAATTTTCTCTATCCACAAAATGGGGCTTCTAAAAGGCAAATGTCTTCTTTATTAGTCTTGCTACTCCAAGTATCAAGAATAGACATTTCAGTGTTCAGTCATCCAACCAGCTTTATCTTACTTTTTTCATTGTTTACAAAAAACATAAGGATCCTATTCCAACTTGTCCCTAACCCTAATGGGTCCCACTTTAATTGGGCCTCAGTCCCCTATATTGGTGTGGTAGCGATGGTATATGTTCAATGTTAATTTTTTTTAATTTTCAAAAATTACTTGCTGAGAATATTATAGAAAAGTGTGCAACAAAGACGTGACCGTCCGCCCAAGCAGCAGTCAAGCCGGTCTGTGGCAAAGATAAAAAAAAAAGTTAAGCATGTAACATGTTCGTAATTACATTCTTCCATCAATAATAAAAAGTTGATATAACTCTCTTTATGAAGCAACAATTTGTCTACAGCCTCGTGTTTTCAGTTCACTACCGTGAAGAAAAACAAAACCCTTATTGAACTGTCTGATTTTAACAGGAAATAATAGTTGAATGCCTGTAACAGCTTAAGATTGTTCCAGCTAAAATTAAAATTCACTGTTTTAATCGCCAGCGCTGACGACAAGATCTACTTAACTGAAATCAAAGTTGGTTTATTCGTACTATGGTATCAACTACTGTACCTACAGTATTTATTACTCGAACTACCTATTTATCACTGAGTATTGGCACTAGAATAGTTCACGTGTTTGGGTTAATTGTGGACGATCTTAGAATCACAGTTACACCGTTTCTTAATAATTTTATGAATATCCCTACCACGTTTGTATATTGCAAGTAACTTTGCTGATCAGCATTTACCAGCAAGTCTATATAATTTGTGATTACTGGGTGCTCAACCATTGAAAGCCATCCAAAATAAGGCTAAAGCAACTTGATTTTAAAGAGAAATTCTCATGCGATGTTAAATTTATAGTACGGTACTGTATTGTACACGTTAAGAAATAAAGTTTTGTCGTATATTATATTTCCAGATACATTTACAAACGAATCATACAAAATTTTTATAAATTTGATGAAAGCAATATATATATATATATATATATATATATATATATATATATATATATATATATATATATATATATATATATATATATATATATATATATATATATAATCAGCACAAAAATCATGAAAATTGTTTAAAGGCCAAGGAGATTTAATAGTTAAAGCTCCTTGGTCAAGACCGCTTAAGTTATTTCAGAGAAGCTGTGTTCCAATAATGCGGGAATCACATTAATAGATAATTTTGAGGGTTGTTTTCGAAATATTCTACCAATATATGTGTTAAAATATATATAATACTAAATATTTGACTGTCATCTTAAAATTCTAATGAAAATCCAATATTTTGTATTTTTTAAATCTAAAAGAATGTTGCTGTGTGAGTTTAAGTCAAAACAACCCTGCGGCCGGGGGATAGTTCAGTCGGGTGTGTGGTGTCAGTGAGAGAGGGTTGTGTCGCTTGTCGGAGGAGTAGATGGTTATTTTCTACAGGTGTTAGACACAGACCGTAAACATGCCTGTGTTTCACACCAAAACAATCGAAGGCATCTTGGAGCCTGTCGCTCAGCAGGTAAGAAAAGAAGTTTCTTATGCCATTTAATATTTTGAGATGCACAGTGTAGGCAGAGGCCCAGCTGATCTGAGACTGAGGCAGTGTAGTGTCAGCCGCACGATGTTAAGCTCCTACATTTTTGTCTTTAATACTCACAAAATACTTTTATTTTTATTTAATTTGTTCCACTACTGTTAATATTTTCCATCATTGCAGAATAAGGGACAACTCTGCTGTAATGATCGCATTGTTTAATAGTCTCAAGAGTTTAGCCTGATAATTGTTAGAGGGAGAGATTAATGATTTTATTACTTCTTAACAACTATTTTCCAGTGCATTTCTTATGTGGACAATAGGCTTCCTTAATCTGGCATTAGAAGTGTGAGCTGTTAGATGAATTTACTTGGTATAGACTTCTGTAATGCACTTTGGTGAAATTCCAGAAGAGCTATTACAGTCCATCACTAATTCTCCACAAAACTTCCCCTAAGAGGGGTAATACCTGACTAAAAGCTCAGGTGCATATGTCTTTAAAACTTTCATATACAATATACAGTATATATGAAGTTTGAGAAAATAGTATAAGGTAACACTCAGAATGTTTGTCTCTTCACCTTACCAACAAGTAGACTGCTGTTTATATGTTCTTATGCATTAATTGGTGGAACCAGCACAGTTGTGTATCTGATTTTAATAATAATGAGCCACTGAATGATGCCAAAATTGTTGTTCTTGCCAAAAATAGGCATAGGGCAGTGTTTTTTTTTATTTTATTACCGTACAGTATTTAACACTTTGGCAGGAAAGGAAGTTGGTGAGCTGTTTAATCCTCCCACCCCACCATTTGTTCCTGATGAGCTTGTCCTTCATTATCCAGTGTTAGTACAGGTGGATAACACCCTTCTCACATCTGACCTGGGGATTAAACTTAGGATATAGTGGTTAGGGGCTCAAGAAACTAAAAGAGAATGCATGAAAAATACATTTTGTGTAATCTCACATTCAGCTACAATTTTTTACATTTTACGGTTCCTGGGGAGCTGCTTCTTTCCACCACGTTTACTTTTTGCGATCAAGTGTTGGTTCATTTTACAGATTGTTTTTAGGTGCAGCGACATATAATTTATCACACATCGAATGAAGAAAACTAACCCACCAAGAATACTGTTCTGTAATTATTTCCTGTTTTATTCCTATAAGATAAAATACCATTTCTTATTCATCATACATAAAATGAAACAAAAAACTACCTAACCTCACCAAATATACTAAATTAACTTTCTATTTTTCTCTAAAATAAAATTAATTCCTTCAAAAAGAGCCATACATGGGAAGGTCGAATTTTACATCTTCCTCCACCGATTTTGAACATAAAAAGTTACATTTCACAAAATCATACCATAAGGTAGAACCACTCACCAATTATTTATTATCTTGTTTGTACAGTACCTTACTGTATTGATAGAGTAAGGGAAATTCCAGCTTTGATTCAGTTGGGGTTGAAAGTCGTTTAAAGTTTATTGAGATATAATATACAGTACAGTAGTAGTATTTAATTTTATTTTAAATGAAATTTATTGACCAGTTGGGTGTCTTGTCCATGGAGTGGGAAGAACTGATTTACTGTCAAACAGGGCCGTGATAGGCAGTCGCTTTAAGAATTTTGGTTGATAGGGCTGACAAGACTTCTCCTGGGGTGATGTTCCAGTAAATGATACATTATAGTGAAGGCTACTGTACTACATACAGCACTATACAGTACATGTACTTTAGTATGTGGTTGTGCCGAGTGTATCTGTACCAGCTTATAGTTTGGTAATTTCATAATATCATACAAAAGACTTACAGTGCCTGTACATCATCACCTGCTTGGTCTGAATCTTCCTAAAGGAATTTAAAATAATTACAGTAAACTTCATTGCATGTACAAAATTTGATTCTCTTGTACAGTAATTGACTTGTTACTGTCTATGCTTTTGCTCTTCTAAAAAGAAACTAAGCTTATTTTCCTTCAATTTCCTGCTCCATAGAAAGGGGTTTGGGTAATCTGGAATTGTTAGCCCTATACTGTACCTGTATTCAGACTGTCAATTATGACATTGCCAAGTATTCAAAAAATCCACTTCATCAAAATAGTGTGTACATTCCTTTGGTACCATACTTTAATTTTGTTGTATTTTATTGTATAGTACAGTACTCTGCAGTATAAGCTGTTCAGTAGGTACTGTTTGCTTTCCTGTGCTTCAGTGGAGCATAGGAAAACCCTTCAGAGAGTTTGATGGGTTAGGATTTACTTGGTATATTAAGGAATAGACTTGCTAATATCTAGTGTGGTGTTCCTAAAATCAATATGTAAGCTCCTTAACAGTTTGTGTGAACCAAACCACAGGATGGAGTTATGACTTCCAGTAATAATTGTTTCAACTGGCAGGTCCATGACGAAGGATTTATTCAAGACCTTTTCATTAAACAGTGCCCCAGAGTAAAATATATATATATATATATATATATATATATATATATATATATATATATATATATATATATATATATATATATATATATATATATATATATATATATATATATATTAGACAAGGGTAGTTACTGGCTTTTCTCTGAATTAATTTACCTTTTTCTCATTCAGATAGGTTACTAGATGCTATACCAATTAGAAGAAAAAGGTGAGAGAATCTTCCCCCAATGGTATAGTTTCCCTTAACATGATGCTGTTCTTTGGCATTATGGTACCTTTAGTGTTTTAGCTCATGCCATTAATGTACAGTAAGTAATTTATTACTTCAGTTACAATGAATATTGATCTTAGGACCCTTTATGAGTCTGGGCAGTGTACGGTTAGCTCTTAAGACTTATTCTTGAACTCAGAGTTGTCGTGGCCTGTGTTAACTCTTTGCGTACTACTGACTCCTAACTTCTGTTTGTTCATGGCTTTAACTGATTCTTTGCATATGTTGAGTTTGATGCATGTTATAAGTACATTGCTCAGTACAGTAACCTTGGAGTTTGTGGTAAATCCTTGTTGCAGCTGAAATGCGTGGTGCTTCAGGGGCTTGGGTTGGCTAGTAGCCATGGCTGATACAGACATGGCCAAGATTTGGTTAGGGAAGCTCGACAAACATACAGTACTGTACCTGAATGTTGTATCAGCCAAAACACACCTATATCTGTTAGTGTGAATGAACAGGGTATTCATATGTTTTACTCTATCTTGTTTATTTGATTTGTTTATCCATGAAGTTAAATAACAAGATATGAATTTTTCACACGGGTATCTTTGTTTTATGTTTTGTTTGGAATGTGGTATTGTACAATCCGGTGTAGACCTAGCTGGACAATTACAAAAAATCAGTTGTCAGGGTAAATAAAGATTTTGATTAAGGTAAGTGCAACTAGTATACATTACTGTATACAGTATATGGTAAAGGTGTAGATAACGGCTACCACCAGAAGGAATTGTCCGAATTGGTTGAAATTTTTTGTACACTCATATATTAAACACAAAAATGGAAACGACAATGCATAAAACCTAATAGAACCTGACTTAACATACCCATAGGTAGTGTTTTTTAGGTCAGGTTCTATACATTATCGTGTTAATTTATGTGTTAAACAACTTACCTTAATATTGAGGTTGATATACATCAGCAATGGCGAGGAGGATTACGTGGAGGCCTTTACCATCGTTTATAGGAAACGTCTCTTGAAGAGGGATTCAGCGAGGTAAACAACAAAAATGGCGCCGGGAGGAGAATTGTGAAGCTGGATAGAGTAAATAAAAAAAATCTAAAAAATAAAATCATAATAGAAAGTTGTCGTTTCTATTAAAATACTTAAAATCATCAAAACAATAAGTATAGCAAAATTAAGAAAAGCCAACAAACTGGTGGTAGCCGTTATCATTCTACACCTTTACCATATATATATATATATATATATATATATATATATATATATATATATATATATATATATATATATATATATATATATATATATATATATATATATATATATATATTCGAAATCAGAATGTAAAATTTTCAGATTAATGTTTTTTTTTTTTTTTTTTAAATGTAGTTCATCAAACCGATAAGATTCCGTAGTAAAAAACATTGGATTAATATAAGAAAAATCCAGTGATAGGAACTGAAAAAATGGTTATTTGACTTTAACATTTAAACACCTCAAATCAAATACAGTAATTATGTTGAGTAAATTGTGTACAGAATCTAAAGATGTATTTATACTGTTGAGAATAGTTGATTCATTTCACCTGTGAGCAGATGGCGGTGTCACACGAGTTCTATTTCCCACATTTTCTTGCATAAATTTTTTAATTGTATTTTTTCTGAGCGCGCCATTGTCACACACGCATAGAGAACTCGCTGTGTTCGTCAATTGTAAACAGACCGCGCATTTAAACACGTATCAGATGTATATACGAATATCAACATCAATAAAAAGATTGCACTAAGCAATTTATTATAAATCTGGTACAGTACTGAATAGCTTTAAAATTAAATAGTCATTTTAAATGGCTCGATATTTATTCTATATAAATATCCTTATTATCGAGTACCTGGTACGAAAATGTAGGGTCTCCTATTTTATTTGACCTGTAGTAGCATCCTCGTTTACCATCCAATGCATTTTTTCCTCACTTGAACGTTACTTGGTTGCAATAGAGTAAATGTACGAAATTTGGCAACATTTGACCGGAAACGCCTCCCATTTTTTACATGGATCGGCGTGTGCGTGTGATCACAAACCCGTAAAATCAATTTGTCCACCAATTTTCAACCTAATTTTACACCACTTGTAACAAATGATGTATACGGTTAGCAGTCATGACATTTTGTTTATCTGTAAACATAGCCACTGTCTAGTCGGTAAATATATATCGATCAACTTGACTAGTGTGAAGAAATAATTTTTTTTTTCAGTATCGCTAGTTTTAATAGGCAGCGCATATATTGTTTTTCTTAAGGTGCACCAGCAACAAGGAGGCCATTCCTAAGTACAGCAGACAGTTAACATTTAGATAAGATTAATTATCACACACATTGCGCTGTGGATTGTGTGGCGAGGAGTGAGAGTAGGAGTGTGGTACTGGAGTCCGGCGACATGGACCACCCACTGTAGTATTGAATTAGTCATCCTTGTTAAAGGTGGGAGCAAGACAGTGTGATATAGGCCTCTTGCACTCGCCTGGGGGTAACATTACGCTGGTGCTGATCCCTAAGTTTCATGTATAAGTTAGGGTAGAGCTGTGTGTGTAGGGTAGGTGGTGTATTTGTGGTGCGAGTGTTTGGCGACAAGGGGGCAGAGTTCGGACTACCAGCTCGGTTGTCTCTGCCACCTGACAACTGTCATAACAAACAGTCACGCTGGCCACATCATCCAGCTCCACCACCACTTCTCTACCAGAAGTTTGTTATGTGCATATTTGCTGAGTCCAGAATTAAGATGTAGAAGAACGGGAAAATTGACAATATGATATTTAGAGGAATGATAAGTACAGTACACAATAGGTAAATGATTGCAATGTCCCTCCCTATCATGCCAGTAGGACGTGAGTTGTTACTCATATTTCACGCCAACCTCATGGTTCTCGAATTACGCGACACCAGCCTCATCCCGAACCAAGATCACCTTACCGTCGTCTTTTTTGTTCCACATATGGTATGGTCTTGACACGGCATCGTCAGGGGAGAAAAATATTAAATTAGGCTAACGTGACTTGGAATGTTAGTAGACTGTTTTCATAAAGTAGTTGAATTTTCTTTGAACGAAAGGCAAAAACATTTCTAACGCGGATAGATGGTTACCTCACCCACAGGTATCCCATTGTCCTGTTTAGAAGTCACAAACACTAGAGTGAATGCATTTGGCCTGAATATTCCCCAAGGTGGAATGTTGTCCCAAGCTTTGTATTGAGATAATGCACAAGCTCATCGTTGACCCCAGTGTTCAACCCAGTGAAGCTGTTATGTATTATGCCGTTTATATCTGTTATAGCAGAGACCAGACGTAGACTACAAGCTTTACTAGACGCATTCACCCAGAAGACTGTGGAACGTGGTCTCATTATTTTTGTTGACAAGACAAGGGTCCTCAATCCCTCGCTCCGCTCAACCTCTCAACTTTAAAAACAAATGCCGCTGGGAATATACCAGTCGTAAAATATCTTGGAATCTGTGATGATAAAAAATAATTGTTAAAAAAATAAGATTAATTAAACCCCTCAAACTCTTATTGGTAGAAACTTTGGAATTCACATTGCATATGAGGTACCGTCTTCCTTCCCTTCAAACAACGCCCCGTGGTTGACTGAGCATGACCTGCATATTGTTACTTTTCCGAATCAACTAGACTCCTAAAGTAGTACCGTTCACGCCATTCTTTAACGCGCAAAATCTACAGGAATTGTTACCACGAATTTCGAGCACTGGCAGTGTCACAGGAAATTTCTCCACCGTGATATAGTTCCCCGGAGGCATAGCGTGATATTTCTACCCCCATGGTTGTCATTTGAATTGAAGATATAACGCGAAGGCATTATTCAACGTGATATAACAAAGTTTGGTATATTCAATCTAACCTAACCTAGCCACAGAACCCAGGAACTATATCTACCCCCCTGACCCCCCTTTCTGGTATGGGTTAAATTCCTAAGATTCTCCGGATGACTGAAACTAAAATAATACCCAAAGATTTTTTAGGAAGAGAAAATAACCACTCACTCGGCCAAGAATCATTGACAACAGTTTTCAAATTTAACAACTTAATTGTTGATTTAAACTTTAAGAGTCTCTAAAATAGTTACTAAAAACACATGTGAAAGACTTTATATTTGATTTAAAAGAACTGAGAAATATACACAAGACCTGAGAATTGTATAGTAGTAAGTATGCCTTTATAACCAACACAACCGAACCTTAGTGTGATGTAGTCAGTATCAGGATCAAGTAGGATACAGGCACATTCGGCTAGTTACTGAAACAGCCCCCCCCCCCCTACCGGAACACACTGTGATAAGCCTCTAAAGCACACACATCAACATTATACTGGTGACTGTAAAGCTGCCACTCTCTCGGACTAATTAACACCAATTAAGATATGTAACTCTATCGTTGAATCAGATGTTCTTCGAGACGTTTGACCATCTTACATTCACTTGTTCACCCGGTCTTTCAAACTCACGATGATTTATACATATTTAATATCCTTACATTAATGAATAGGAAATGATGACAGCGTCAATCTAAGGCATTTCTTTCTCACGTTTTTCTAAAGCATGTCCCCCTCATCTCAATCTTAAAACATGTCCTCACCTCACTCTCTAACATGACAACCATACCATGCTCGGTCTAGTTCATGTTCCACATCCCCTGGCAGGTCATTTCTGCTGACTACACCGAGTCATATCGCCACCTCGCAAAGTTTTATCCTTCCTATGGTAATATCAGTAATGCTGGCCGTGCAAACGTTCCACCGCCGGCCACACCCCTTCCTCTTCTCTTATCACTAACCAGACCTTTCCGTGACTCATTTCCCTACTCACCCCTCACACGCTTCGCTCTCTCTCTCTCTCTCTCTCTCTCTCTCTCTCTCTCTCTCTTCTTGTCCACTCTTACCCCCACTCTTTACATTTTATTTTACTCCCTCATCTCTCCTTATTCTCTATTTCCTTTTCTCATTATTCTCAAACCCATCCCCCTCACTCCTTCATACCATCCTCAGACACCGTTCGTTCCTTCGTTATTTTATTATATTTCTTCTCATTCAGTATTTAGTTTGGTGTGTAGATATTGTCACTGGTTTAAGGTATTTCACGTCTTTGTGTTTTATTATTTTTATGGTAAGGTTTAGATAGGTTGCGATCGATATATACAGTAGTCTTGTTCCCTGTGTTTAATCTTATCCTACAGTGGGATGTCAGTGACGGTCTTAATCTTCATGTATTTGTTCCACCTCTGTGTGTGTGTGTGTGTGTGTGTGTGTGTGTGTGTGTGTGTGTTCTTGTCATTCTTGGCCCACGTCTCTGTATCTGTGTTTGTATAAAGCAGATCATGGTGCGTGCAGGAGGGGGGGAGGGAGGTTATCTGTATTCCCTGTACATGGCCCTCACTCAACCCCTCCCTCTCTCCCTTCCTCCCTGGTGACTTGACCCAAGGGTGGAGGATCTTACTCTCCCTCTTAATGGGGTTATCTCTGGGCCCTCTCTCCCCCTCCATC
Organism: Homarus americanus; assembly: GCF_018991925.1. NCBI lineage: Eukaryota > Metazoa > Arthropoda > Malacostraca > Decapoda > Nephropidae > Homarus > Homarus americanus. The sequence continues at coordinate 378,748 of NW_024741581.1, forward strand.
TCCCTTCTTTTTCCTCCCTGCCATATCTTTTCTGTTTCTTTTTACTCTCCCTTTGTTTTATTTGTATCCTTCCGTATTCTCTTTCCATAATTCACCTTCCTTGTTTCTCTTCTTCCATTTCCACCTCCCCCTCCATTGCTCCTACCTCCTCCTCCCCTACTTTCTCTTCTGAGTCTTCCCGCTTTCCTCCAATTTGGTAATGAAGATGGAGGTGAGGACCACGCCCAGGTACTGTACATTACCTCCCCCCGCCGTGTGTGTTCTCGTGACATATCTTATACTTATAGCGTTTATTGTTTAGCCACCTGTGACATTTTTATTACCACTTGCCCGTGAAACCAAGTGAACGTTTTTTTTTATTCAACCATAAGTGTTTGTTTGAGATTAAGATACAGTTTTGTTGTTGGCGGACACCCACCGGTTAGTGCATACGTCTATCGTCGAGCTGTGGTGTATGTATAGAGCCTAACTGGGGTGTGTTGAGTTGGGTGGTGGTGTTGAAGCAGCCCAACTATATGCCAACCACTTCTTTGTTGCGTAGGTTTCTTCTTCTTCTTGGTGAACATTGTCTTTAACCTGCGGTGGTGAGTAAGACGTGACTCCCACCTTTATAGTCTTCCCTTACTCCCCCTTTCTTTTACGACTTCCTTCCCTTCCTCATTCTTTCACCCTTTCCCCCTCCTCCTTTTCCCATCTGACTTACTCACTAGGCTATCCCCGGCAAGACTGATGAAATTTATTTGTGCCAGTGAACGCACTTGTGAGGGAGGGAGCAAAATGTGCCTGTGAGTGGACGGACTTTTGTCTGTGTGGTGGAAGACCCGGAAGCTGGTATTATTGAAGTGCATTCACTTACATGCAAAGAAAAAATAATATGTCTACTGTTTTGTTTGTAGAATAAACCTGTGAATTGATTGATTTTCCTGCAGTTGTGTCTTTAATAGTATTTTGTACCTACTGCCGGGAACCTGTCGGTCACGAATTTATTCAGCCCGGCCCCTCAACCCCCTCCCCCCCCTCCTGCTCGTGAGTGGCCCCAGGGTTGAGAGGATGACTGGACTGGCCTGACCACACCCAGGTATCTACTTTTAACTTCTGCAGACGTGAAACACCCAGTCTGATAGCGTCTCCAGGAGGGGTGACCGGGTTATATCTCCGGCACTGAAGACTCGCTATAACAAGAGAGCTATATTTGTCTACAGGCAAGTGACATATAGCTCGTAATTATGTCACGTGGCAGACAGTAGACATTCTCTGGTGGGGGTTATATTACGAGTGACCCATCATGTTGACACTGTTGGCTACATAAGTGTATGTTTTATTTTAGTATATTACTTAAAACCAGCAGTATAGATACACACGGCAGTCAGGCTTAGTTCTAGTACCGTGTATAAGGTCAGCTACGGCACCATGTGTAGGAATTTCGCTGTTAGTGGATTATTGTAGTCGAACACTCAGTTACTGTGAGTGTGACTTGGGTACATTATGGGAAGTTTGGGGTGATGGTGTTAGTGAATATTAATGTGAGTAACGTGTGAGGTGTGAGGCCAGAGTGCTGTGACGCGGGCAGGTGATGCAGGTGTACCTCACGTGAGTCCAAGGTGAGGTGAGGAGAGCTGCTGACGCCCAGGCAAACCGGCTTCTTCCCCGCCAACCCCAGCCTCACCACGCCCACTACTCTCCCTCTCTATAACCCCGCCCACCACACTCCCGCCCACCACACAGCCATCAACTCAGTTTACAGCCGTGCCCAAATCACCACCCGCTGCTTTGACTCCCACCTCACCTCTCTCACTCTTGCTCCGTCCACATCACTCTGACCACACGACACCTAACCCATCCTCTCCCTCTCCCCCCGCTACTTCCTGTTTTCGTTCGGTATAAATGTTTAAAAGGAGAGTAGGAGTCATAGCTGTGTGTGAGAGACTAGTGTAGATAATAGGAAAGTTTGTATAAAATTGAGGACTTGACACCAGCTATATTTTAGGAAGGGTCGTGAACGAATGGAATGTGAATGATATTACTTACTGCTGAGACACGATTTTGAGGGCTACTTTATAAAGATGTTTGTAAATGAGTGAACATGACATTGAAGTTGTAAGTATGTTGCTAACTATGAGGAACAATAGATACAATATATATTTGATAGGGAATAATCCACTGTTATTGACGAGTGTGTGTCGTGGTGAGTTGTTGGCCTGACAGTGTGTGGTGTGGAGGTGTAATATAAATAATGTACTGTGAGTGTGTGTCTAAAAACGTACTATAAAAGCCCCGGCGCCAGCAGAGTTATCTCCGCTCATCCTGTAATGCCCTGCCACCTGCACCACTCTGCCAGGTGGATGACCTAACACAGTACGTGGCCATGGAGTGGATTTATTAGTAACAACTACGTGGTGAGTGTTGTATACATATCCACCAAGAATATCTCAGGACGCCGTGCCTTGTTTACGGTACAGCGGCACAACAAGAGGTAGATAAGGCCATCAAGGATCATTAGCTGAAATCTGAATCCAAACGTATTTACATCAGGTCTCGGGTAAGTCTTATTACCCCACCATGACCCACCGCTTGGGTTCGTGGCCACGGTCTTCACCTTTGTGGGTCACATCGCTTCAGCCTCCGGACGAGATGATTGAAATAGCTACGATAAGCTTCGGCATCTTGTACATGTGGAACGCGGCAGCTGCTAAACACCATTGCTGCGGCTAGGGTGTATGTGTGGAAAATGACACTCAGACGTCCATGCCTTGAGGGGTATAATATAAAACATGTTGGATAAGGTAGTTTAGTTTCTCTCATTTGTGTTCGTTTAAATGTTTAAGTGAAGAGTGAAGACAGGAAATGTCGTTACGTAATATTGTCCCGCCAGAACTACTCATATAAAAGAAAGCAGCTAAACACTTGTCATGCTTGTGGTTATGAGTGATACAACAGTTTCATCATAAGCTGCTGGACATCTCCCTCAACTTACTGCATCTATATCGTGACCTTCCTGCCTGCTTACCGTGCCTGTCGTCCTGAGGAACTCGACCCCGGGCCTCAGATAGTCGAGGCATGTCTTCCTACACGTTAGAGGGTTCTTGTCACACCTTAGGTTAGTTTTATTGTGTCGTGGTATTTGAATCTTCATTTTTAGCGCGTCTTTACAACCCCAGACGAGGCTGTTCTACCTTCGTCCTTCCCGTCTGTGTCCACACGTGAATTAAGGTGAAGGTGTGTCATCGATGATCACGTGTTGCCTCCTTATCTTGCCCCAAATACAGTACAGACAAAAATCGTCCATAATGTCAATTGAGTTATGTTGGAGCCGTGTGTAGTGTAGTGTGGTGGTCCAGCAGGTGTCCAGATCAATGTAGGCCGGTGGATGGGATTATGCCGGTAATTCCCCGATGAGCTCACAACTGTGGCGTGTAGTACGTTTCAGTTAGTTTCCTCTTGAATAATATACTTGTGCTTACTTTACTCTGTTGAATATGATTGGTCGTGATTAATTATCGTAACTAAATACCAGTAAGGAAACAGACTGTATGATCACAGGCACGTGTATAGAGTAAAGAAAATACTAAATGACCTACAACACTAACAACAGAAGGTCACAAAATTGGACGTGTGTAATGTGGAGAGCAGGACCTTCCGGTATCGTACAATATAACACGATGCATTGTGTGTCTGTGGGACGTGACTGTTGCCTTCTTGCTTGTTGATAAAATTGTGAAGGCAGCTACATTACTGCCTGTTCAGCTGGTGACGTCATTGGTGCCCTTTTGGTATGTTTACGACAGCGTGTCACCCCTGATGTAGGTGTTATCAGATTATGGTGACCTGTGGTGGCAAGTGACCCCCTGTAGTCTCGTATTACATGTTCGCGGATAACCACATCGAGAGCCGTTCTGCTTCTCCAATGTTCGTTTGTTTCTCAGTTATTTCGTACATGTATTGTTTCTTATATTGTAATTCGGTTGGGTAAAATGTGTACCAGTAGCTGTGTGTTCATACTATTACACGCACACACACACACACACACACACACATGGTGCTGGAGAGTTTGCGTGGGTGTGTCTGGCAGGACCCAAGAACTGTATAAATCTCATTTCATCTGACCTGGGTGATGATGTCTGCGCGGACTTCTTAGAAAAGGAGGAGGAGTGATTGGTAGCAGATGTGGGTGTTGCAAGTGGTAATGTGAAGCATGTGTTGACCGCCGCCGCCACTAACACACACACACACACACGATATGACGATCCGTTTTTGTCAGTGTTTGTTGATGATGGAATATGTGTTCACTATTAAACAGTTTAGGTGGGGAGAGGGGACACTTACAAGCCAGGGATGGAGTTGCGGTCAGCTGTCGATATGTCGCTTAAAGAGGGAGGGGGTGAGGGGGTATGAACCTTATCGTTTGTTTAGCTTATTGACTGAGTTAACTGTGGTCAACCTCGTTCACGATGTGTGTGTGTAATGACGAATACTACTTTGTTGGGTCTTGTTATACACCTCAACATTAAACCACACATACCGTAACATTTCAACCAATCACCTCTTGTAAGTCGTAACAAAATATTTAATGTTGTTAGGTTGGTATACATGTTGCCTAAGTCGGGGATTAAGTTGCACATCAGGCGCAGAGAAAATAACTGTGTTTTGAGGCGCGGCAAGAATAATAGAGACATTAATATAGTAGTTACATTAGACGTGAGCTGTTTGGTTGGTTACATCATGGCGTAAAATGTTACCACTTGTGTACACTAACTTGTTGTTATTGTTTTTAGCAGGACAGTAAGTGCAGAAGACAGATAGTGAATTAATTTCTTATGATTATCGTCTCCTCCCCTTCCCTTAATAGTGTTTCGTGTCCGCCTCCACCCGTGCCACCTGTCTCGTGTGTAGGGACGACACTAGCAAGGCCACGGTCACCCACTACCTGACGGGGAAGGCCAAAGTTCTCCCACAATTAAGGATGTGTGCTACGCTCCCCAGCCCTGACCTTGTCATCAAGAATTACGTCACAGTGTTCAGTAATGTGGAGCAAGTGTGGTGGCGGTCACTGGCTGCCCTAATACGCCAAGACCGGACACGTCCCTTAACCAAGTCACTAAGACGAGGTCTAGAGTATTCGGGCCATATAAGGTCATCACTACTACGACCCCGCCCAGTGACGTCACATATCACACACTGGCCAATCCAAGCTTTCTATGTTCATGATGTCATCGCCGTTCAGCTAATCATGTGGCTTCCTGGGATGTCGACAGTATATATTATCAAGTATCTGTTTAGAATTTATTGAAGCAACGTGAAGGGTGTCTCTGACGACGGATAGCAATCACGTATCAAAACATTTACACAATACTCGTACACACTGGAGTCACTCAAGAGTACTTAAGATAGTGTGAGTGTGTTTTGGCCAAGGTGAAGGCACCATTCATAGCAGGGAGAGGTGACGTCATGGTGTGTGTGTGTGTAGGGGGCTGCGGAGGAACGCTGGCCCGGCTGTACCTCGTGCCCACGCCCACCTCGCTACCCGCGTGGGTGTTGTGATGCCACGGCCTCTATATGGCCGCTGCCACGTCCTACACCTGGTGGCACCTCCCTCATATCCCCACACGGTCGTTATACTCTTACTTGTACATAAACGAGAACTACTGTACACCTGTTACTGCTGCACCTGGTCACTCGCTTCCCCTTGTTAACATTAGATATAGACGTACCGAATATATATCTGCCTTGTTTTAATCCGCCCTCATTAATATACTAATCTTCGACTTATTAAGCCTCATAGAACCAGTTATTAGAGATAGTTATATAATAAATTCTACTGTAACGGCTAGGTCTTGTTATACATTGCTTACCTCAGGTGTGTTAGGACGTCAAACCAGGTGAAGGGGGTAACGTGTATGTTCTATTGTTCTAATGTCTTGTAAGTCAGATTTGGGATAGTATAATATCTTCTATTATTTTGAGGATTTTTTCATAATATAAATAAGAAAAAATATTTGTGTTTAGGCCCCCAAGATGGAGTGTGTGGTGGGTGAGGGTGGTGGTGGGGTGACAGTCTCGTAGAAGTGGGTCACCTGGACACTTAGAACCACACAACGACTGCACTAGCTGTGTCCTGGGACTACCTTGTTCCAGTCGGCTCCACCGTCCTCCTCACCACCCACACTTGCCGTCACCCCCCTCCCCCATCCATCCCACTCCACTGTCACCCTCGTCCTCCACCGTCACCTCACCCTCCACCCTCGTCCTCCACCATCACCCTCGTCCTCCACCATCACCCTCGTCCTCCACCCTCCACCCTCGTCCTCCACCGTCACCCTCGTCCTCCACCGTCACCCTCGTCCTCCACCGTCACCCTCGTCCTCTACTCCCATCCTTCACCCCCACCCCTTCACTGCACCTCCCAGGACTCCAGCACGAGCGTATATCACCCTCCTCCTAACAGTGGTGGATAACAGTAATCTACAACAGGTTTGGTAATGTGTGGTGCAGGGGGGCGGGGTGCCTTCTCTTCCTGTTTCTCTGCCGCGTCCGAAATCCTCAGATGTCTTTGGTATTCATGTCAGTCCAGATGTACTTTATTTTTTATAAGTTAAACTCTATAGCTAGTTAAGTAATTATTGTTTACTATATATACAGTACTTCTTTCGTCTCCTGTTTTTAGTGTATTTTTTTCTAGCTGTTTATACTTTTTTAAGGTTAATATTGTTGACATTATCGGCCCAGCTTATTGCACCTGATAATTAAACTCCAACGCTAATCTAACGTATCATAACCTAATCCCTCCAGGAAGTGCTAGTGTGTTAAATCTGACCTAAGTTAGGTTAGAACAATAATAGTTGACCTCACAGTTAATTGTTATACTTGCAGTGTTCTTTGTGTCGCCGCCCACGGGGCCACAGCCAATATGCTAATCTTTACACAAATGAGCATTAAACTCGAACACTGAAATGCTAATTCTCACTGGCGGGGGGGGGGGGGCCTTAAGGCACCTGTGTATCGGGAAAACGAGTGACTGCAAGTTCCATTAACGGTGGAGGAAGAAATAGAAATGAAGGAAGCATTGTGGGAACGATAGAAAAGCAAGAGTAGGCGAAGACAAAAATAAATTGAGCGTGGACTTGTTTGACCCACAACAGCTGGGTGTGGGTGAAAGTCTAGTGATAACTCTCTCTCTCTCTCTCTCTCTCTCTCTCTCTCTCTCTCTCCTTCCTTTTTGTTATCCCCTATGGTTCCCGTATCAGATTCGCCCCTAATGTACAGGTTCCCCTTTGAGCTGAACAAAATCGTCCTGCCTTAACCAAATAAAATGTTATAAGTGGTGACTCCGTAGTGAAGGGTTAAGGTCGACGTTGATGTGACTCGAGCCAGAGAAAATTTTTGTGTTTAATGAATATCTAATGAATAGCAACGGTATCTGATATTTACTTAAGTGTTAACAATATAGAGACATAGAAATGAAACATCCCCCTTCCACGCCAATCACCGAAATTTGGCTACACTTACAAAAAATCACTGAGGTTAATATGACGTCCAACAATGCCCAGTGAGAAGCCAAATTTGAAAGCAATTCGTTGAGTTTTTGGAAGAATGGAGAGCGGAAAGCAAAGTTTGTGTGATGCAAGGACGGTCGACGGACACCACGTCAACACCCCGTGAACTGTAAGCTGAGGGAATAAAGACGACGAGGGAATAAAGACGACGAGGAAGATAATGGACAAGACGACACCCTGAGACGTGCTGTTGCAACTTCACACGTCAACAAGTAGCAACAAAACCCTCTTATCGTCGGACGTGTTCATTAAAATATAAGGACTGACTAAAAGTGGGAAGGAGATGAAACACAGTAAAAGAAAGCTGAGTAGGATCACGTGAGCAGGTGCCGCGTTGTGAAGTACTTGACCCACCAACCTCTCCTCCTACCTCCAGCTGTCAGACACACCTGAGGACATAAATCACAACACGGGTATCAAGATATAGCGGTTTACCAGACATGATCCGATAAACAAGAAGATAATCCCTCAACAGAGCACAGTAATCTCAGTTGCCCAGTAGACACCGGCCATTCAGCAGGTGGTGGTGGTGGTGAGAGAGAGTGTGAGGTGTGTGACGAAATATATAAAAGCCTTTGTCCAATCGCCATGAGAGGCTGCAGACATACACGGTACGGATCAACTGTAGATTAGCCCCTCCGTCTTTTTTCCCACCTCAGGATTAACTACCCAAACGCTACCGGGGATTGGGGGGGGGGGGTGGTTAGGTAAGTGTAAGAGTGGTTAATTTTGAGATGGAATAAGCTTGAAGAGATAATCCTTAGGTGATTCCAAGGTAACTTCCAGCCTCCACCACACCGGACTGCTAACGAGGTCAAGTAGGGTGTGCTGAAGGACTGTTGTTTACATAGCGGTACGCCGGGACATGGGGTAGCGCGACGGTGAACCAGAGGAGCGTAGAGACGTCTTAATAACTCCTGGGGCGACAACACACACACACACACACACACACACACGCACACACACACACACACACACACATATAAAGGAGAAGCTAATATAAGATTGGAATAGACAAAATCGCTGATAAAACCAATAACAAAATCGAAACCACAGGAATCCTTGAAAAAAGAATCCCCCAAAAAAAATCAAATCTAGCTAAAACCATCCCATCTACACCCAAGTCCAAGGAGCCATAACTCTGCTGAACAATGGCGGAAAACACTGATGCTTGAACACGTTTGAGCTCTGTACCGAGTTGGACGGGGAAGACGATAAAAAGTTTAACGTGTCCCAAGAAGTAGGAAGACTTTTAAAAGAGCTTTATTAATGGACTATTTCAACTAAGCTATGAGAAGACGCGGCAACGAGAAAGAGAGAAAGCCTCCCCCCCCCCCAACCGCCGTGTATCTGCTGTGGGGTCATCTAAGGTCACACTACTCCTGGGCATTGTGTTGCCTGGCTCCCTGTGTGGTGGAAAACTCATCATCATTCTCTCTCTCTTTCTTCCTTCTTCCTTCCTTCCTTCGAATACTGCATATGCTGTTCCCAACATAAGCCCTCCAGTACATAGGCCTACTGCTAGCATTCGACCCGCAAGTACTCTATACGCCAAGGCTCCAAAATACGTGCCATCATCGCATCCGATATACTAGTTTTGTTTATATGATTAACTTTTATCATTGAATTTTCGTAATATTATACCGGTTTTTTTTGTATGGATCCTAATGCCTAATTATATAGTGTTACAAAGTAGCCGTGTGGCCCCGAGTACTGCTAGACGTTATGTTTGGTTGTCTTGCTATAAAAGGTCCAGCACCACTATACAGCTTCACCATCAAGACCTCACACCTGGTATATCAACTCCAGGTAAAGCGTGTTCACCATACACCCGCCACGGCTTCACCATCAAGACCTCACACCTGGTATATCAACACCAGGTAAAGCGTGTTCACCATACACCCTCCACGATCCAGCTAACGTTGACGCCGTGTGTTAACATCTTCCCTCCCACCATATAAGTACAAAGAGGAGCTCACGTTCTGCCCGTTGCCGACAGCAGGTGTGGCGATACAACACTTTTTAAGATACCTTCAAGGATAAACACAGTGTCTCCAACTACAAGGAAAATGTTGAAAGATTAAAATAGAAACAGTTTAAATATAGAAGTTTAGTCACTGGTTTGTTCTAACGACAGGATATAATTTCAATAACAGTGATTTATCAGACTGAACATACAGTCACGAAGATGGGGGAGGTGGAGGCAAGGAGATGGTGGCAAGAGTTATGTGGGATGGTAAGATGAGAATGATGTTGGTACTGCGCACAGGTGTGACTCAACGCTCCTCTATATGCTACGGGGACAACTAGTTTTGACGGCACAACGGCTGCTGAGGATGGAGGTCTGTGATAAGGGCAGCAGTGAAGAACAAGAGACTGAAGTAGAGAGGACCCTTGACAGATGGGTTGGGTATGTACAGCTGCTGGAGGAATGAAGCTTGCTGGCGATTATAGTGAGGAAGCGTTGAAGAGGGGAAAGTCTTAAATTGAGATGGAAGGATTGTGCGTAGAGGGACCTGAGGAAGGTTGGCCATGATGAAGAGTTGAGAGCACTGGCGGTGAATACAGAGGGGTTGAAGGAGAAAAATAAAGCTGGTAGGAGCTCAGTGTGTCCTCAAACATTCCATGATACACGCCAGGAAAAACTCTCAAGGTGTTATTGTGAAACGTTTCCTAATAATTACCTTCATGAATATACTAGTCATTTTTAACATCTTTGATGCGAACTTTTTTTTACTCATAACTACCGAGTCTCTTCATGCCGGCACATTGTCTTTGATATATATTTACCTAAACATAGGGTAACGTAGGTAAATAACAACAACAGTGACGGAGGAGCGACTATGGGAACTTTATCGCTGTAGAGGCAAGCTGACGACAATATCCGTGAGGTCAAAAATGACAAAACAAGATGTTTGGTGTTAAAAAAAAAGTTCTGTATTACCGTTACTCAGGGAGCATCAGGTGAACTGTGACGCCCGAGAAGTAGAGATGAGGTTAGTGCCTGGCTGAACCAACGAGGGCGACGAGTACCCAGCCACGCGGCCCCGCCCACGCCCCCGCCCACGCCCCCGCCCACGACACCTTCACTACCACCTGCACCAACACCTCCACTAAACTCCAACAGGAGGCGTCCCACCTTCATCACCACCTCCCACACCAACTCGCTCACCCAACGGAATTTGCTGTCACCACCATCACCCGGGTCGACACGGATACTGAAGGTCAAACACAAGCAATATCTAACATATGTCCCTCCAGTAACCCAGGCCTACCAGGTGACACAGCCACCCACCTGGGGGAGGGCCTCGTCACTTGATATATTAGCACTACTGGGTGGACTCCTCAGCCCTTCCTCCTGGAGTACTGTAGCCAACATTAGTGCGTGACGAGAAGTAACTCTTGAACCTCAAGTTAATGGTCACTTGAGTTAATGAACATATCAGACAGCTGAAGTGCCTTGAGTTAATAGACACATCAGATAGTTGGAGTACCTTGAGTTAGTGGATACACTTGAAACAGCTGGAGCGTCCTCGCGAATCTTGGACGTGCCTAAGAGAACCCGATGGCTGTACTTTTTATGCCTGAATGCGTGACTCTTCCTCACACCACGCGGCAGGAATCAGTAACTCGACACGTAAGCTGGCAAGACACACACACACACATACACACACACACACACCCCGAAGAAACTGTCTGAAATAGTACCAGGCTTTACACTCTGGGGAGGTACTCGAGCTCTTTCCGGGGAGGTACTCTTTGAACTCTATCTGGGGAAGTAACCCTTAGCTCTCTCTAAGGGAGGTACCGTACTCTTGAACCCTTACCTAACCCAACCCTTAGCTGGGGAAGGAAGAGCCAACCAGGTGAACACAACGGGAGGTTTAGTCGATATCTTGTCCGTTCTCTCATCTATCTATCTATCTACCTATCTACCTACCTGTATCATCTCTCCCGGCTATCATCTATCATCTTGCCTCTGTGATCATTAGTAATCACGGAGATACAAAGTTATTGATAAATTAATTGTGGAAAGAACTAACCCAAACTCAGAGCTATAGTTATCAACCATCCTATAATTATGGATGTCTAGTTATTCACGAGATATACAGTGATCATAACCAGACCTTGGTAAGTGAAACACGAGAGTAGTTCAATTTAGCATGTAAGGTGAGCGAGTTAATGCTTGATTGATTTAGTTGTAACCTGGAAAAAATAGGTTGTAAGATGAATGACTAGAATATTACCCTATTAATGTAAGTGTGCACATACTATTAATAACGTGAGTAGTAATTGAATTTTAAGTATAATTATTTCAAGTGAAGCCTATTAATTCTTTCTTGAATATTTACTTGAAGGGATATTAAAAAAAAATATCCTATGGGAGCTGGAAACTACTACTATAGTTACTCGAACCGAGATAAAACCGTAAAGTAACCGTGGCAGTCTTAAGCACAACGCCAGCCGCTGTTTTCGCTTGTCTTGTTCTCGCCCGGAGCGCATCCAGTAATCTGGGGCAGTGGCTGGTGTCACAACGACTACTGTACAGCGTCTTGTGCTTGCCGGCGTCCAACCTGCCAGTATAACTTTCACTTCATCTGGTTCTTCTTGACTCCACACACACACACACACACACACACACACACACACACACACACACACAAAAGAGGGCATGCAAGATTATTCTCTCCCCTTCCTACTCCACATATCAAGAAGCTCTCAACACACTGACTCTTTCGACTCTCACTGACCATCACCACGACCTCATCTGCAAATTTGGTAAGAAGCTTCTACACCATCCTCGACACCGGCTCCTACTACCACCTGAGATCCCTAGTTCGAGAATTGCTGTTCGACACCACAACCGCATCCAGCCCATACGTGCACGAACTGATCGCTATAAGAACAGCCCAGTCCCAACCATTGTAAAAATTATCAATAACTTGTAATAAACCAGTGTATTCACTCCCAGTAAACAAACTGTCACAATGAACTAGTCCCCATCACTCTTGTACTGTCACTATGTTGAAATGAACTGTAGTTTGAGCTTTTCCCCATCTAGTTATTATATGTCTTATTTGTGTCACTTATGTTACTTGTATATTATTTGTAATTCGAAACCCATTCCCCAAATATGTAACTGTATATTTTCAGCCATCTGGCTGCCAAGCTCTTTCAATAAACCGTTAATTATTTATTTATTATTATTTATTATTATTACACACACTTCCTAACGTAACACATAACACATTTCATAATGCAAAACAACGTCCTTCGCCTAACCCAAATTAAATTCCTGTGAATCCTGCGACATAAATATTCATCCCGACATTTTTCTTTCCTCTAAACCATCAGCGAAACTCAGATCCCCACCTGGGACGTCTGAGTGTTCACGCCGCCACTCAGAAAAATGACGACATGTCTAATCTCAAAGGGGCAGGCTGCCAGACGTCACAATTTACCATCACTGCATCTTTTAAGGGAAAGACTCCGTGAAAAAAACATGTGTCTTATAGAATATCATGATACAATGAGGGCGTGGAGGTGGGGAGGGGTAAGAGGAAGAAGGAGAGTGGAGGAGGAGGAGGAGGAGAGAAGGGCGTAGGTGATGGGTGATAAGAACTGATTGAAAGAAGGTCATAAAAGTAAGGAGGGCAGGAGATAATGGGTATAGGAGATGTGAAGACGAAGGTTGGGTGAAGGTCGGGGAGGCCTGAACGAAGGTGGGGGTGAGAGATGGGTCAGGCGAACCTTCCCTACACACACGCTTCCCACTCGCTTCCTCCTATACCTGTCCTTGAAATAATTCCGCATTACTATCTTTTACAAGTCCTGAAGATTAGATGCATCAGTTTATTTCACCTGAATCCTAACCTAACACCCTAATTAAACTTGATCTAACCCACCCAGGTAGTGTTAGAGTGGATAATCTTGGGGTGTCTTAAGTTGATCGTAAGGTTTGACTACCATGTTTGTATACACGAGGGGGGTGGGGGGGGGGTGGTGAAGCTGTTACCACGACAGGCACTTGGCCAACACCACCTACACCCAGGCTGCTGCAGCATACATACCAAACACCGTCACCGCCACCCACACGTCTACCACACCCACATGCCCACCACATCCACATGCCCACCACATCCACACGCCCACCACATCCACACGCCGCCAAACTTTACCATCTTTGACATCCACTGAAGCACACCTTATCTGCTACCAAAAGTCCTACACCCAGTGACAGATCCTTAACAAGAGGATAGGAGTCCTACACCTAATGGAAGATCTTCGTCAAGAGTATAGGGAGCCGGCCGTACCTCTATCACAAGCTGACAGTCTAATGATAGATCCCGCACAGGGTAGGGCAGAGGTTAACGCCCACTGACTGACTCCACGCTCAACTCACACGACCCGGCACTCGCCAACAGAACCGCACGCCAACTACCGACGCCTACTACCAGAGCCCTGCGACCTAACCTAACCTAACCCACTACTAGACCCAAACGCCCACTATTAGAATCCTACGCCCACTACCAGAACCCTACGACCACTACCAGAGACCTACACCCACTACCAGAACCCTGCGACCATTACCAGAGACCGACACCCACTACCAGAACCCTGCGACCATTACCAGAGACCTACACCCACTATCAAAATCCCACGTTTACTATCAGAGACCTACGCCCACTATCGGAATCCTACGCTCACTATCAAAATCCTACGCCCGCTACCATAGCCTTACGCCCAATGAGTATGCACCACGCACAATATTGGAGTGCTGCAACTACTATTACTGCCAACTATTATTTCTACCAACTACTACTACTACTACTACAGTACTACTATACTCACTACCGGAGCCCTAAGCTAACGATGCGAGCTTACAGGTTTCACTAGTACCCCTTCTCACACACACACACACACTCTCGTTCACCCACTCGTTCACTCACACACACACACTCCTGGCCACCACTAGTACCCCAAACACAGCCAGTGGTATCGGTTCCTGCCCACTCATACAACCACTTGTCAAGGATCAACAGTCCACGCCCACACAAGCACTGCCCCACACACACCTGTACACCAACCCTGATGACCGTGCACACCTGATCAACCCAACACCAAGGTCACACTGGACATTTGAAAGCTTAATGAGTTACCTGAGTTATCTTGGGTTTGGCACCCCAGCTTATAACACGAGAAGTTTAAACACCCCAGCTTATTTCACCTGAACATTAACCACCCTAACTTAACCCCACCAGGTAGCGTTAAGGTGATTTAATCTTCAGGTTATTTGGCTTAATTACTATAATGGTCGTCCACTACTGACTGATAGGGGGGAGGGTGAATAGGTTTACTTAAGTCGTTGAACTATCTTGTTACGACCATTTCCGCTAGTTCAGCTTTGTAATTTCTTCTCCGCTCTCCCCTCACCACCAGGCATGGGAGAACGTGGTGGCATCATGCGGTTGTCTGTGTGTTTGTCTTGTGTGTTATTCAGTCAAAACAACGTTCATTTATTGTTTATTCTTCACGGTGGAGCCTAAGACAATATTCACGTCTGTAATAATAATAAGACCATTTACTGTATTTACAAAACAGGTGGACGCGTAGCTTTGAGCGTCTTTTGTGCCCGCGTGGGTAATATGTCAAGACTGGGGTGGGTAGCGAGGAGGAACAGCACAGAGGAAGGGAGGTATTCATCAGCTGGCGAGGGGACGGTAATTGTGAGAGGGAGGGGGCGTGGGTGTCGAGGTGGAGGACGTGTGTGTCGAGGTGGAGGAACGTGTGGAGGTGGGGCCGTGAGGAATTGAAGGAACGTGTTTAGGTGGAGGCGTGTAGGAGTGCCTGCCTGATACACATGTTTAAAATACTTCCTCCTAATATTTACCAGGGTAAGAGCCACCTGCGTCCACCCCTTCTCTCCCTCCCCCCGACTTGCCACTTCTCGCCCCTTTTTTTTCTCTATGATTTTTAACTGTGGTGATTAGTAGGTAAAAAAAACGTTTGTTGTGATGTTGGGGAGGCTGGTGTACGTGTGTGGTGTGATGGTGAGGGTACAGGTGTGTGGTGAAAGTGGTGAGAGTAGCCTACAGGTGTGTGGTTGAATCGTGAGAATACAAAGACACCCACTCACGGCTGCTTGTTGCAAAAGGGAGTAACTAATACCTCCTCTCGTAGTTGACAACAGTAGGTGTCATCTGAGTACCTTGTGTCGCCCGCTCGGCTCTCTCTCGTGTATCCCGACAGGTTCTGGTAATGGTAATCGCCTCCTGCAGAGTAATAGTTAGGATGGATGACGTGAGGCGGTGAAAAAAGTGAAAGCGAGGCAGTATCAACCGGATACTGGCGGCCCCCTGATAAGTACCATCCGTCAATTAACACCACACTGTATAATGCTGTATACCATGGCACACTACACCACATCACACCAAGTCACACCGAAACACGCGAGACACAATTTTTAGGTTTGGTAACCCTGGTGTCGAGGTCAGTTTGTGAAATTATTGCTTATGTAACAATTGCCTTCTATAATGCACGCAGAGGAACATTATTATACAACAAGACAACAGTGAACAACAGGCCTCGTCTCGCCTTGATGATGCGTCTGGGTTGCTGCCTCAGTTTAACATTATAATAATCTCCTGACATTGTAGTTGTATAATGAAAGACTCTCATTACACCCGCGGCGCCCTAATATACGACTCAGCCAGGAGATAGCTGGTCTGAAGGTGTTAGGCAGTGGTATCTCACGCTTCCCGCTTTACCACCGACTGTTGCAAAAGAAAGTAATGCATCTTTAATTATCTTTTCACTTGTCCTGATGATACGATTCTTGATCAGTAAAGATCTTTTGAAGACAGTTGGTTTAAATAATCTTCAATATATTTACCTGAGAAAATGATAATGTTGCTGTGGTTTTGTAAATGAAGCGGAGGACAATAACCATAAGAAACTTTTATACTTTACTCAACGTTATTTTTTTTTGTGCTGGACCGATAATCTCCACTTGATGAAGGTATTGACCGAGCCTTAATTATATCGTGATGTGCAGGTATGGTCCTTGGCCACTGCTGCAGGAGGGACACAAGTCAGGCTGTGATGACCCTAACACTGGCTATTAACCCCGTAAGGTGGAACGGCGTGCAGGGTATTGTGCTGATATTGGTGTTGAATTTTTTATTACTGTTTAATCCTCCAGTTTTATATTAGAATAAAAAATAAGTTGTGATTTTTTTCAATACATTTACACACACGCCAGAGATGTATAATGTGCGGGTGATGTCAGCAGGTCGACCTTCAGGCTAAAATGATACTGTAAATCACTTCGTCTTTCACCTTCAGTTACTATCCGTGCTCTAGTGTGAATCAGGCGAGTCAGGTGCCTCCGGTAGTAACCTAAATTCTTTCTGTATAAAGCATAAACTCATGTCGTGTCCTTCATTCAGAGTTTTCACATTTGAGTGACGGACAAATCTTGATAGCAGGCGGCAAGTCAGGCTGGATGGTCATAACCGTGGCAGCGCTGCCCATCACTGCCAGGTCTCCAGGCTCTTTTCCCTCCCACCATCCGAATATTAATGATATATTGGACATTTTGCTGTGTAAGCCGTAATGGTTTCATGTTGGCGTGCAGTGTTAGCGGAGACGTGTCTTTTTCCATCGTTTCTATTTACACTCGCGGTAAAGTGTGTTGCTGCTGATCTTGTATACGGGCCTCTGGGGTTATGTCTGGAAGTAATGTTTATGATAGACTGGTAAGTTTGGCCGGAGCAAATCGTCTGCTGGTGTGTCTTGACGTCTTGGTAAAGGGAAACTGAGCAAGGGAAAGGCACGTCTTGTTTACTGGGCTGACGTGGCGAATTCCTGTGTTCCGTCGCCTCACGGCCTTTCCTCCCGTCACCGCCCGAGTATTTCCTACCTCGTTACTGCTCCTCCAGGGCATACAGCCCGCTTGGCTTCCTGCCTCTTGCCTTTCTCCCACTCTCTCTTACTCTTTTTGGTTTTTTTTACTAAGAAGTACGGTGTGGCACATTAGGCTATGGTTGGCTCATATGTAGGAGGTGGTGGGCGTCAGCCACAGTATTTATATTTAATAAGATTTAGTGACTCCACCTGTCACTGCCCGTCTTGGTTCCTGGTCCATGGTGGAGGTGAGGAAGGTGTGTTGGGTTAGAGGTGAGGAAAGTTTAGGGTGTGAGGGAGGGGTGATGTGATGCATGAAGGTAAGAAGGTTTTGAGATGTATGGGAGGAGTAATGAGAGAACAAAAATTAAAATGCGTCAACTATGTAAATGTTGAAAGAGAGATTGAAATATTTGGGTACGAGTGTTGTCATGTATGGAGGGTGTGTAGGTGGAGGATATTGTGTTTGTGAGCGTGGATGAAGGTGTTGTTTGTGCTGGAACGTGTGTGTGTCTGTGTAAAGGGGGAGGGGAGTAAGTGGTAACCTTTATGTTCGTAAGACGGGATCCATCTGGTGAGTGTGGGTACAGGTTAACTCAGGAGAACTTCACACACAAACACACTCCCTCCCTCCCTGGTGATGTTGTCTCACCCATAGGTGTTTCATACGGAATTGTGTGTTCCTAAAACAGCGTGTTGGCGGGCGTCATGACACACAAGGGGGGAGGGGGGACTTAATGTGTGTGTGTGAAGTGTTTTTATGGTAGGTGGAGGAGGAGGTGGTGGGTGTTGTGGAGGTATAGGTAAGGTAGGTGGAGGAGGAGGTGGGTGTTGTGGAGGTATAGTTAAGGTAGGTGGAGGAGGAGGTGGTGGGTGTTGGTGGAGGTATAGGTAAGTAGGTGAAGGAGGAGAAGGTGGGTGTTGTGGAGGTATAGGTAAGGTAGGTGGAGGAGGAGGGGAGGTGGGTGTTGTGGGAGGTATAGGTAAGGTAGGTGGAGGAGGAGGAGGTAAGGTAAGGGGGTGGAGGAGGAGGTGGGTGTTGTGAGGTATAGGTAAGGTAGGTGAAGGAGGAGAAGGTGGGTGTTGTGGAGGTATAGGTAAGGTAGGTGGAGGAGGAGGAGGGTGTTGTGGAGGTATAGGTAAGGTAGGTGGAGGAGGTGGTGGTGGTGGGAGGTAAGGTAGGTGGAGGAGGAGGTGGTGGGTGTTGTGGAGGTATAGGTAGGTGGTGGAGGAGGTGGTGGGTGTTGTGGAGGTATAGGTAAGGTAGGTGGAGGAGGAGGTGGGTGAGCTTGAGGGA
>NW_024741581.1:400000-513346 GCF_018991925.1 Homarus americanus
AGTTGTACCTTTAAATATAGTACTTAATAAACATAGTAGCAATTGTTGTTGAAGCACTGGGATACGACTTTCATATGACAATGATTTCGGTGTACACAACCTCTCTCCCTTCCTCCCTCTCTCCCTCCCTCCCTCTCCTCTCCTCCCTCCCCTCCCTCCCTCCCTCCTCCTCCCTCCTCCTCCCTCCCTCCTCCTCCCTCCCCCTCCTCCCCCCCTCTCCCTCTCCCTCCCTCGTCTTGCCAGAATTGTTGCGGACACCAGCTAGATATTCCTGGTATCTTTATTATACTATGCATAATAAAGATGTACAGTATATTTAATTTGAGAACATTTTATTTATTAATCTTTGGGGAGGTGACACAGCAGCCAGGTGTTTCTTGCACAAATTAAGGTTATTATGTTTTGGTTCAGAGTCAGGTGTTTTGGTCGTATATATTAAGGTTTACCGCATTATATCGTGTTTTAGTTGTTTTCTTCTCCTCCCACCTCCCTCCCTTCCTTCCTTCCCTCCCCCTCTCCCTTCCTCCCTCCCTCCCTTCCTTCTCCCCCTCCCTCTCTTCTCCTTTCTCTCTTGTTTGTTTACATTCTCACGAGGTGTTTGTTGTTCTCTATGGAATCACCTCATCCTGTTATTCCTCATTATTTTTCGCTTCAACATTTTTTATTATCCCACTACTAGGTTGTTACACATTCTCACGTGCGTGGTTATGTTGTTAGCCAATATGATGATGTGGTGGTGTTGTTTTAGTGAGGTGGTTGTAGTGTGGCTGTGGTGTGGCTGTGTTGTTTTAGTGAGGTGGTTGTAGTGTGGTTGTGGTGTGGCTGTGTTGTTTTAGTGAGGTGGTTGCGTTTGTAGTGAGGTTGTGTTGTGGTGTGGCTGTAATGAAGTAGTGTGGTTGTGGTGTGGAAATAGTGGTTGTGGTGTGGCTGTAATGAAATAGTGTGGTTGTGGTGTGTCTGTAATGAAAATAGTGTGTTGTGGTGTCGCTGTAATGAAATAATGTGGTTGTGAATGTGGCTGTAATGAAATAGTGTGGTTGTGGTGTGGCTGTAATGAGGTAGTGTGGTTGTGGTGTGGCTGTAATGAAGTAGTGTGGTTGTGGTGTGGCTGTAATGAAGAAGTGTGGATTTGTGGTGTGGCTGTAATGAAATAGTGTGGTTGTGGTGTGGCTGTGTTGTTTTAGTGAGGTGGTTGCGTTTGTAGTGTGGTTGTGTTGTGGTGTGGCTGTAATGAAGTAGTGTGGTTGTGGTGTGGCTGTAATGAGATAGTGTGGTTGATGATATAATAGGATATATTTCCAACGTAGGATCTTTAGAATTAGTGTTTAACTTCTCTGTACCTCTGTGTGCTGTGGCGATTTTGTTAGGTGTTCTTGGTGGTGAGGGTATCTACAGTGAGTTACAGTTCACGAGTGGCTACAGTGAGTTACAGTTCACGAGTGGCTACAGTGAGTTACAGTTCATGAGTGGCTACAGTGAGTTACAGTTCATGAGTATCTACAGTGAGTTACAGTTCATGAGTGGCTACAGTGAGTTACAGTTCACGAGTGGCTACAGTGAGTTACAGTTCATGAGTGGCTACAGTGAGTTACAGTTCACGAGTGGCGACAGTGAGTTACACTTCATGAGTGGCTACAGTGAGTTACAGTTCATGAGTGGCTGAGTGAGTTACAGTTCATAGTGGCTACAGTGAGTTACAGTTCATGAGTGGCTACAGTGAGTTACAGTTCATGAGTGGCTACAGTGAGTTAGTGGCTGTAGTGATATAAGAGTTCATTGTTTGATGACCCTCAATGTCCAGGAGAGTTTGAGAGGAGCCCATTGTTGAGAGCTGTGGGTGGGTGGGGCGGAGTGGGTGGAGGAGTGGGTGGGTCGGGGGCGTGGGAGTGCTTCTATTCTTTATTATCTCAGTCAGGCCGTCCCTCGCCCGTTCTGTGTCTAGCCAGGGTTAAAAAGGGACCAACTGTGGCAGATCATTTAATTTTTCCCTCTGCCGGAGAACCAATTCTAATTTTAGCTTCACCTGTCGCGCTGTGTCCCACTTTCTCGCCCGTTGGAATTGTTGCAGCCGCTGGAATTATTGTCGACATTTTGGAATTGTTGCTATTTTGGAATTACTGTAACTGGTGAAATAATTCTTGAAAGCCTCTCGAACAGGAGTGGTCAGAAGAATTGTTGCAGCTGGGGGTATTAAATAGAGTTCAGAATATTCATATATGGATTAAATACCGCCACATTTCCCCCTGGACATGGTAGGTGACGTCGTGGGTATGAGGATGGTCGCCCTGAAGTATGTACTGTGGTCAGGTGGAGTGAACACTAGTCATGTGGAGTAGTATGTTCCTCTATGAGAGATTGAATTGAACTTATATTTGATTAACGTTGCTGAAACACCTTCTCGTGGCCTCGGCTGATGCAGGATAGGGTCGATATTTGACCTGGAAATCACTGTAGGTAGTTCAACTCATCGTACGTAAACCATGACTTGCAAGATGTATAGACGCTGACGCAGATGTACAAGCTGACGCCGACGTACAAGCTGACGCCGACGTACACGCTGACGCCGACGTACACGCTAACACTGACGCAGGCTCTAAAAAAACAATATTCAGGCGTGTTTTGTCGGGGGGGAGGGGGGGGAGAATTGATATAAAAAAGATAACTATGTAGAAATTTTCGCTGATGTACAGATATCAAGTTCGTAGTATCCGGAGAATGTACAGTACAGACGCCGCCATGTTGTGCAGTGGGGGTGACATCAGTGTGGTTTAATATCCAGGGAGTCGGTGTCACAGGGTTTAGGTCTGGCGATTATTGAACACGAATACAATTTATGATTTCCCACATTCCCTCAAGGCTTCATGATATATTCAGGATTTTGTTTGATAAAGGCATGAGGACTTTAAAGCAAATTTGATTGTTATAAAAGTTTGATTAGGTTAGGTTAGAGTCTGTGGTTGTTAGGATTTGGCCAGACACTACAGGAGGGACTCACAGAAGGGAGCCAATAGTTCCTGCTCCACCTCTTGCTGTTCTTCTCTGTGGTTGGGAAAATGATCTACCAAAGTGTTGTAATGAATGATTATTTTGTTTACTAGTTTAGGTAGATGTTAGACCTGAAAACAAATGACCCCTTTATTGATACCTGTTCCGGGAGGAGTTGTGAAGGAGGGTATAGGTGTGGTAGAAGGAAGGAAGGAAGGAGAGACGTATAGTGTTAGTACTGTAGTAGACTGGTAGTGTATAGTGTAGTACTGTATAGTGTTTATTTACCTTGGTGCCAGAAAGAGGGATGGAGGGAGGGAGGGACGGTACCCAATATCCCTGCCAGACACAACACTATTATCGCCTGCCTCCACACATCTCCTCTACCCCTCCTCCTCCTCCCCCTCCCCTCACTCTTGCCCTCACTCTTGCCCTTCACCCTCAGCATCATCCCAACACTCACACACGAACACCTTCTTTGTTAACCTTAATCCTATTTTATCTTATCTAATTTATATTACTTCCCCGTTATTGACATTATCACCCGCGCCACCACCAACACTTGACTCTCACCACCACCAACACTTGTCTCTCACCACCACCAAGACTTGAACCTCACCACCACCAACACTTGAACCTCACCACCACCAACACTTGACTCTCACCACCACCAACACTTGACTCTCACCACCACCAACACTTGACTCTCACCACCACTAACACTTGACTCTCACCACCACTAACACTTGACTCTCACCACCACTAACACCATAAGTCCCATCAAGTCCCGCCACAACTCGAGACTTGTTAAGTGGAGAATTAGATTAAGGAGAACTGGCTGAGTGAGGCTTAGTACTGTACAACACGTAGCTACTCATGGTTGTGACTTTTGGTGGAGTTTATCCCTTCATGTCTGGGAAGGTTAATGCCACACCTCCAGTACCTAAAGCAGCTTTAACACATACCTGAGATTAACAGCTTAAGCGGACTGAACGCCCAAGGTAATGATGGTAAATATTAGTAGTGTTTACTCTCACTCTGCTGCCTCACACTAAGAAAAGTTAGTGTTGAGGAAACTATAAACTACCTCGTTAATGTGAGTTAGAGGGTAGTTATCAGTTCATGACCCTTGTGGTGATAACTACCGTGTACCCTTCAACGGTCTTTGTTACATCATGACCTGTCTTATATGAGTCATCAGTCATCATCTTGTTATCGACGGACACAGCTGACCGTGAGTGTGATATAGCCTCTTAACTCACACTCAACCACCTTTTTCACAGACTGCAGCTGCTAGTTCAATTACACGGATGATTTCAGTAACGTATAACAAGTTCTTGAATGTTTCGCCTGTGAGTGGACCTTTGAACCCCACCCCAACTACTGTTTTGTTGAGAGATATATTTGTTCATTATCTTTTTATTGATTCATTCATTAGTGTTGTGTTGGTTCAGTATATCAAAACCTTCCTTGTTGACGAGTTATGTCCCTACAATTACTATACAAACAGTTGGTGGCATCAGACGCACGAGTAGCCAATTCCTCAGTAACTAGTCGGTCGATCACCTCCTCCTACTGTTGATCCTTCTTGAGGCTGTCTGCTGGCGGAGTACACGGCGGAGTGCATCCATGGACTCGAAACTCGTTGGTTGAAGTGTGGATATTCGTTCATGTGTCTGGAAATCTCTCGCTGTGTCGATCTTTTTACCGTCTACATCACCACCACCATTATCACTATCACCACCACCATCACTATCATCACCATCATCACCATATTATAACTGCCGATCATCACTATCAACTCCACCATCCCCAGTGATCGTCAGCAGCACCTCCTCCTCCGTCATCCCTTCTGTAGGAGTGGGTGTGAGAGTAGTGGCGTCAAGTCCTTCTGTCTGTCTGTAGGAGGCGATGATGTAGGTAGGATGGAATGAAGTAGTGGGTAGAGGAGGAGGGAGGGGGAGGGGGTAGCGTCCAGGTACTAAAGACACATGAGTCACCCCTTACAACCCCCTCTCAACTTCCCCTTCCACCCCTCCTTCCCCTCCCTTCCCCCTCCCTTCCCTCTTCTCTCTCCTCCTTTTCCTCCTCCAGTCTTCCCACTCCTCCCATAGGTGTATACTGAGCCTCTTCTACACATCGTTCACAGTGTCTCCTGAGGTATGGTTGGCACACACACAGCTGCCGAGAGTCTTACCTCCAACCCCCCCCAAGTACTCCTCTCCCCTCATTCCCTCATCACTGCCTCCATCTCCCCCTCACTCTCCCCAACTAACCCCCACCCTATACCCTTCATACTTACCCCTTACTCCCACCTGCCAGAAGTGTACACAGATAATTGGTGATGATGACTTTAGCCCCTACTGGTAGTCCTCGGTACACTAATACACAGAGTGGCACATATCCATCACTAGGGCCATGAGAGTAAGCCCCAAGCACCACCCCGCACAGCCCCACCTTTCACAGCCCCACCTTTCACAGCCCCACCCCACGCAGCGTCACTCCACTCAGCCCCGCTCCACACAGCCCCCGGGGGAAGGTGACTAGGAAGTGGGTCTGAGAGGTTTTCCCTAGAGCGAGGAAGTAATGGTTAAGTGTCGGGGCTTTTTTATGTTTTAATACACAGACGACGAGGACTGTACCACGTATGTACCGCATTAGGACTATGGTGTTTACATTGTTAATTCTCTCTCTCTCTCTCTCTCTCTCTCTCTCTCTCTCTCTCATATATGTACTTACTCCAGGACATACATAATATTTTATCCATAAGACCAGTAGTGTCGAAAGTGTGTCGAGGACCTTGATCGACTCTACCATTTATCAGGTTGTGGTGCAGTGACGAGCCAGGGGTGGTGGTGGTGGTGGTTAAGGGCTGTAGTGACTGGTGGGGGACGTTGGTGCAGGGATTGTGGCAGCTCCTTATGTGGTCCTCCCAAATTCCTGCTGTGTGGTTACGTCTCACACCATCACAACACTTCGCGGATTTATTCCAAGCCTGGGAGCTCGTGTTCATATCTTCCTGTCATAAAAACTTCCCGCTAAATCTTTTTCTGGAGCTGTTCTCTTAACTCCCTAAATGATGTGATTGGTTGTTGATGTTGACTAGGAATTAATCTGGACTTACTGATGCAGATTATGGTTGATTGTTGCGTCTCTAGTGAATATAGGCAGTGTGCCGGCAGATGACGCAGTGGCTGGTACTTGGTTGTGCAGGGACACGCTCTTCCGTAGTCCAGGCCAGGCCAAGCCAGGGTGTTTGTTAGGGTGAGGGGGGAGGGCGTGAACCGAGTGGTGGCAGGGGAGGGGATATGCTTGGTCGAGGAGGGGGAGGCGTGGCGGTGGTAGGAGTGTGTCTGGAGGGGGGGGGGGGTCTGCCCGCAGGAGAAGTCAGAAATCTTTGGTTTAAACTTGTGTAAGTGTGGGTGCCTGGGGCCTGCTTGGTACTGCTTTACTTGTTTCCGCTTTACACTAACTCTGACACCCATCACCTCGTACTGAGCCTCAAACTCACTGTATTAATATTGCATCTGCTTAGTGGAGTTGGTGAATATTGCTGCACTGGAATAGTTACGTTGTGTTTTTATATGTGTCTTGAGTGTGGTGGTATTATTGTTGTTAGTGGTGTCAGGAGAACCAGTGTAGGAGGAAGAGGAGTGGTGGTGTGGAGGAGACGACGACCAGTGTAGGAGGAGAGGGGCAGTGGTGTGGAGGAGACGACGACCAGTGTAGGAGAAGGGGCAGTGGTGTGGAGGAGACGACGACCAGTGTAGGAGGAGGAGGGGCAGTGGTGTGGAGGAGACGACGACCAGTGTAGGAGAAGGGGCAGTGGTGTGGAGGAGACGACGACCGGTGTGGGAGGAGAAGGGGCAGTGGTGTGGAGGAGACGACGACCAGTGTAGGAGGAGAAGGGGCAGTGGTGTGGAGGAGACGACGACCAGTGTAGGAGGAGAAGGGGCAGTGGTGTGGAGGAGACGACGACCAGTGTAGGAGGAAGAGGGGCAGTGGTGTGGAGGAGACGACGACCAGTGTAGGAGGATGAACAGTGGTGTGGAGGAGACGACGACCAGTGTAGGAGGATGAACAGTGGTGTGGAGAGACGACTGGCGGGCGTGTCTGTGGCCTCACCAATGGACCGTAATAATACTATTGAGAGTCAAGATCAGCACAAGTGCCATACTGGACGTGGCACTGCTGCACTTTTTCTACTGCAGCTGCTGGTAGTGGTGGTGAGGAGGTGGTGGTGGTGGTGCTATTGTCAGCGGTGGGGATGTGGTAGTGCTATTGACTGTGGTGGTGTTAATGTGGTGATAGTGTTGTGGAAGGAGAAGGGGTCGAGATGGTGGTGAAAGAGTGATGGGGCGGTGGTGGTGGTGATGGTGGTAGTGGTGTTATTACTTGTACCATATGTGATAGTGTTGTTGGTGTATGGTGGTGTTAAGTGGTGATGATTAAGCTGCTATTACTGTTTATGTGTGTGTGTCCCTGTTGCCGTTGATGGTGGTCCTACTGTTGCTGGCCCTGTTGTTACTGTTGCTGCATTAGTGTTTCCATATGTTACTGCTGGTGGTATAGTGGTGTTAGTGCAGTGTTGCTGATCGCCTTGTGTTGTCTCTTATTGACTGAGGGGATGGGGGGTGGTGGTGGTGTGCCCGCTGGTGGTGATGTCAAAAGAATGCTATACCACTATTGTTGTTTGTTATATTGTTTTTCTTGTTTGTATTTTTTGCTGTTGTTTCGTCCTCGTGTTTGTTCTCTGGTGATTAAATACTCTAATAACCCTTGCCGGGGGGTGGATTTAGGTTAGGTTAGGTTAGATTAAGTTAGGGTAGCTTAGGTTAGGGTACGTTATATTAGGTTAGGTTAACAATAGTGTTTAATCATCAGGTGAAATAAGCTGAGGTGGCTGTGTTAAGGTGTGTTCCTCTGGGTTTTCACAAGTGACCCAATAACATCATCATCAACCGGTAGATCGCGGTGGTGGTGAGTGATTCAGCCCTCCCGCAAAAAAATTAATTACTGTAAGAGGCGCCAAGCGGAGAGAAGTTAATTTGAAAGAAGGAAAGAAGAACGCATGTTATTCTTGATGATGTAAAGGAAAGAAAGAGATGTTTTAACGAAGATGGATTTAATGTTTGTAATTATGAAGAAGAAAAAAAACACGATTATTTCCAACCATTAATTTTGTAGTGATATTGATTTTTTTTTATGAAATTGCCTCTGCGTACCTGTGAATTACACCTGTCGTTCACAAGTTGTTTACACCTGTCGTTCACAAGTTGTTTACACCTGTCGTTCACAAGTTGTTTACACCTGTCGTTCACAAGTTGTTTACACCTGTCGTTCACAAGTTGAGGAACACGAGGAGAACAAACCAGTGGCTTTAGAGAGAGAGGGAAGACAGTAAGTAAGGGGAGCGTCGTCCTTACCTTGGGGCCGCTCTCTACCCGACACGGCTCTGGGGCCTCTCTCTACCCGACACGGCTCTGGGGCCTCTCTCTACCCGACACGGCTCTGGGGCCTCTCTCTACCCGACACGGCTCTGGGGCCTCTCTACCCGGCTTGGCTCTGGGACCTCTCTCTGCCGACACGGCTCTGGGGCCTCTCTCTACCCGACACGGCTCTGGGGCCTCTCTCTACCCGACACGGCTCTGGGGCCTCTCTCTACCCGACACGGCTCTGGGGCCTCTCTCTACCCGACACGGCTCTGGGGCCTCTCTCTACCCGATACGGCTCTTGGTTCTGCACTGTCATACTCTGGCTGACTGTGTGTGTGTGTGTGTGTGGGGGCATTGAGTGAGCAGTGCAGTAACTGTATGGAGGTGAGAGGACGTCCAACATGCCTACTGTGCAGTGCGAGAGAGAAGCAAGGTGACGGCAGGGGGAAGAGTGTGAAAAGAGTGAAGGGAGGAGGGGGGTAGTGTGAGAGTGGAAGGAGGGAGGTAGTGTGAAAGGTGGAGGAGGAGGGAGGAGGTAGTGTGAGGTGAAGGGAGGAGGGGGGTGGTGTGAGGAGTGGAGGGAGGGAGGGTGGTGTGAGGTGGAGGGAGGAGGTGAGTGTGTGAGGTGGGGGAGGAGGGAGGGAGGTGGTGTGAGGTGAAGGGAGGGAGGAGGTGGTGTGAGGAGTGGAGGAGGGGAGGTAGTGTGAGAGTGGAGGGAGGGAGGGAGGGCGTGTGAGTAGAAGGGAGGGAGGGAGGGAGGGAGGTATTGTGAGAGTGGGGGGAGGGAGGGAGGGAGGTATTGTGAGAGTGGAGGGAGAGGAAGCTGGAGGGGGGAGCAGCTGGGTGAGATAAAGGCAGCTGTAACTCCAAGAAGGAAGGGTGATAGACAGTGTTGGGGGGAAGAGTCCAAAATGTAACTACTGCTTCCTGTCTTTTCTTGCCTCCTCCTCCTCCTTGATGCTGGTGCTCCTCTCTCTCTCTCTCTCTCTCTCTCTCTCTCTCTCTCTCTCGTGTGTGTGTGAGAGAGAGAGAGATATTGACAGGCTAATTATACACCTGCTGCTGATAATAATAATGATGATGAGGGCGTATCTTGAGGACCATGGGTGTCTCGGGCTAGGATGTATTTGTATGTTTATTTATGTTATTTATTATTATTTTTGTTTGTAATTTAAAGTTTTTTTTTTTTGAGTTTTGATTAATGTGTCAGGAAGATCGTGTCCGGCTACTGGTTATGTCGTTTGTTGTTGTTGTTGTTGTTTGTGTTGTTGTTGTTGTTGTTGTTGCTGCTTCTGTTGTTGTTGTTGTTGTTGTTGCTTCTGTTGTTGTTGTTGTTGTTGTAGCAGTCCTGTTTACTCTCCTATCTCATGTTTATTTACATTACGTGATAGTGTTCAGTTTTCGTGTTCCTGCCTTGTTGTTGGTGTCATTCTGGATTATATTTTGCTTATTAAAATATACGGATTTACTTCCTGAAGATTAAGCCCTCCTAGTTTATTTGCAGCTGATGATGAAATAACCTAACCTAACCAGAGAGAGATGAGAGAGAGAGAAAGAGAGAGAGAGAGAGAGAGAGAGAGAGAGAGAGAGAGAGAGAGAGAGAGTCCTTACTTTTATCATTTCTCAAGATGAATGTACAGTACAGTCTCTAATTATATATTTTCTTGTGTTTTCAGGTAAATATCAGGATGGCCGAGCACACACACACACACACACACACACACACACACACACACACACACACACACCTCACTCACACACACACACACACACACACGGAGGAGGACAACAACACTGGTCCTTCCGCGCCGCCTACAGGAGGGCACTGATGTATGGTGTGAGGACTCTGTAATGTTAAGAGGTATTTTATAAGAGTAAGAATAACGTTGCATAATTATCTAGGATGTTTATATTAACTGTATAACAAATTGAAATAATTAATACGTATTCAAAAGATCTGTTATTTTACATATTTTTTTTATTCTTAAACATATGATTGAAAAAAACCGTCTATTATCTTGTTAATTTGTGTTGTTGTTTATGATTCTCAATTCCAGTCAATTTCACGTGAGCGACAGTGTAATCGTTTGTCCTGTGTTGGAAATGGACATTGAATCATCATAGACCATTAAAACTGTCCCATGAGGGAGGTTCTTTATGGCAGGGTGTGAGGGAGGGGGTTGTGTGGAGGAGAGGGGGAGGGGGGTGTATGTGTGTGGGGAATAGAACGTGGAGGATGGCTGGCTATTAGAGCGAACAGAACAGGGGTGGAGTTGAGGGGTGCATTCTTGATGAGGCGTGGAGGAGGTTTTAAGATTGAAGTGAGGAGAATGTACTTCTCTCCAGGTGTGGGAACAATGCAACGCGTGAGGGAAGGTTCGTCCTCTGTGAAGGTGACGGTGTAAGAGAAAGGAAATATTGTTCAGAAAGTAAATCAATCTAATTAGGTCGACAGTTTGAAGGTGAGGTGAGGTGTATATCCATTTGTCTCAGGCGTCTCATTTTACTTCTTTGGTTTCTCGTAGATATGGAGCGGAAACAGATCACTTGAAGAATCTCCACCCCAGCTTATTATCACCTAAAGATTAACCACCCTAACCTAACCTCCCCCCCCCCCCCAAATAGTGTTAGGGTGGTTCAGTCTTTAGGTGAAACAAGCTGGGGTGGAGATTCTTCAGGTGATCCGAGGCAGCTGTGGTTTTCTTATTATAAAATCTAATCTATAGGGAATTGAATTGTGTTAAATGGAGAATATTTGGGTGTGAAAGTTTCGACAGGTAAGGTCTGAAGCCCTGGTGAAGGTGAGGAGGAGATAATGACACTTGTCAGAACTTGAGGAAGGACGTTGCTCTTACTACACACAGGGAACCTCTAAATAGCCAGGGTGTATTGTACAAAGTTGTCGTCACTGCTTCAGGAGCATTACCAACTAGTAGTGCTGAACTCAAGACGTTGTCCCCAGTCACTCATTCCTGAAGTATCTTGTGCACTTCAGAACTCTTCCTTGGGGCACCGTATATCACTGTATTTTTCTCTCCATATCCCAACATTTCTCCCCATACCCCGGCATCTTTCTCCCCATACCCCAGCTTTATTCTCCCCATACATATATCACACTACTCTAGAAATACTCCAATGTTTTTGTTTTGTTAGATATAAAGGTGAAAATTTGACCACCTCACGTATTTCAAATGTGGTCAAAACAATAGTGTGAGGGTTGGCGTAGGACACATGACACTCTATTGTTGCTGAAAATTGCCTCAGTGACGTGTTAAGTGTTGTTGTTGACCTTGGTGGTGGTAAGGTTGGCTCAGTGAATCACCTCTTCGTGACGACCATTATATTTATCTGGGAAGCACACAAGCCACACCACCCCACACAGTGTTGGTTTATTTATAACACAACTTTGAATGACTTGAAATGATATTGTTAACTTTGTAGATTGACGTAATTAGGCAATAGGAAAGGTCCAGTCCCAGGAGTCAGGTGGAAACGTCTTAAGAGGTTGTTAAAGCAATTATATAACCTTGCCCTTGACTGTTGAGTAATATTTAGCCTCATTGATATTATAACATGTTTAAAAGGTTGTCTCGCTTATAACCTAAAATACACTTGTTTATTTTTCTCTTGTCGAGGCCTTACTGTTGCCTGTTGTCAAGTCTTACCAGTCACGAAAGACGCAGTCAGTGACGGTGAACGAGCCGGATGACCACAAACAATCCTCGCTCTGTGGAGGATGTGGTGTGAGGCCCAGGGACAGGCAGCCCGGTGTGATGGTGCTTGCGAAACCACTCTTACTACCCTACGAGCTTATTTCACCATAAGATTAACCACCTTCATGTTAACCTACCTAGTGTTAACCACCCTCCTCCCCCAGGTAGCGTAAGGGGGACCATCAGGTAAAATACAGTAAGCTGGGGTGTCTAAGCTTCACGTGATCCTAAATGACGCACCAAAGAGCAGGACACCCTGGCTGTACAAACTAAGCGAAGCGAAAAAGAAACATTTGTCGTTACAGTGACGCGAGTGTAAACATCCAGGAGAAGAGACTCGCCTTCGTTGAACTTGTAAATATGCCTAAGTTCATATGTCGCTCCCCTGAATTTTTCATGAAGAACCTGATAAGTTTAATGAAAGCGTCTGTGATCACTGCGAGCTCAGACAACTGACTGACTGCCGCCTGACACTGGGTGGTGGTGGGTGTGTTGTCCAGGATCTTGGCCAGCCACCGTGGCCACTGCGCACCTCCACAATCTATTACCACCTTAACCTCACCCCCCCCCCCAATAGGTTTAGGGTGGGTAATCTGTAGGTGAAATAAACTAGGGTGGAGACTTCTGGTGATCCAATTAAACAGCGCTAATTAAAAGTCGTGTTAGATCTCTGATACAGACGCTGCCATGTAAGACTAAGCTAAACGCCATAACAATACTCGTTTCTTAAGTAAATAATAAATACAGAGATTATAGTGTGTGGTCTCCCCCGGACACTCACTATAGTCATATAAACTTCATCCTAATTTCTCTTAAAATCAACCACATATTTATTCCTTTCCTCATACACCTGTGCTTGTGGTTCAACACCTGCCTCACACCTGTTCACTTCCTGGGTGTTCTCTTGCACTTTACCTGTATGTGTATATTTGTTTCAACTACCTGACTTGTTAACCAGTAGTGTATTACCTGCCTCTCACCTGTTTTAACACATACTCGACCACCTGCACTCGAGCTCATTAACGTGTGTACATCACTATTTTAGTATCTCCTGTTATCGACTTTTCAACATCTCTACAACTCGAGTGATCACACCTACAGAACAGAGCCAGTGTATTAGGCAGCTCCTCTCTGAAGTCTGTCACTGATAACGGACTATTTATTATTATTATTATTATTGTTATTATTATTATTATTATGGAGGAGGTTGAACATGGTGGGAGGAGAGGGTAATGAACTCAACCATGGTCTAGATATGGTTGCTGGTGACATGGTTGGCGGTACAGTAATGTAAACAGGAAACGTGTTGTAAACGGTGATACCAATTCCTTCAGGAGTGTCAGGAACTGTTAATGTTTATTGGAGCTTTTAGTTATTTAATATTCTGTTTTGCGCCTCCGCTTGTCATATTTTGGTTGAAGGCCGCAGCGTCTTTATCGGGGATACATGTTGCCAGGCCGCGGAAAATACCATTATAGCGGGATTTGTAAGGTGGGAGCCGGCCAGGGCGACTGATCTGGGGAATATGACACCTGCCTCCTCTTGGGGTTCACTCCAGACACGTGTGAGTTAAGTCATTTTCTTGTATGGTTTGTTTTCCTTCGTATTCAAACACCGTCAAAGTTTCCGTATCAGAGATCATCAGAATGTAAGCCGTTAAACATTGGCTTGGATGGAAAATCGCCAGACTTTTACCAAACCAAAGTGTCAGCGTTTGGGAGAATAAAAGTCTTCTCCTTCTTAGGTACTTAGATACTAATATCCACTTATGTATTATTAGGTGATAACTGTTACAACTTTAAGAAATAAGACTAATGTGTGAATTTGTTCTTCCTCCTCCTCCTCTGGTGTACAACAGACAATTACCCTCACTTAACGCCGCTATTTTGGGTTGGTGAGTAAAACACAGGCGTCATTCCCACGAACAGAAAGAAGCGTGAGGGAGGGAGTCGTCCGGGATGGTTCTCTTTGTGATTTGAGTCGAGTTAATACCTTCTAATACACTGCTCCAGACACGCTACCTCATGCTCAACAGATTACCAGCTTGAGGACATTAACGATACGTCACTCAAACAGCACTCACACACAAATACTTCTCTATTTTTCGTGTAAGTTGATGGTTTTGCAATTAAGTGTGTGTGTGTGTGTGTGTGTGTGTGTGTGTGTGTGTATGTGTGTGTGTGTGTGTGTGTGTGAACCTCATGCACCGTACTGTGAGATGGTGGGTTGTTTCTGCTCACCAGTGCTAATGAAAGTGTCATCACATCGAGCTTAAAAATGAAAGGCCCTCGACGTGTTTAGTGACTTGTTTATTCAGCTGGTGTTTCCCCTTCCCCCTCCTTCCCCACCCCCCCCACCCCTTCCCCCTTCCCACCCCCAACCCTTCTCTGCCCCATTAGTATGAGCCTGAAGACTTTTGCAGGGCAGTTCGTTGACACACCATCACTAGTATGTGTTAATTAATGCAACTCGGACACAAGAATATTTTGACCTCACGATTATTTCCAAGTTATTGTGAGAGGTCTTTGTTTACGTTGAGACTGTTAATGTAGTTAAGAAGAACCGGTGTATGACTCCTGCTCCCTGTTAGAGGTTGTGAGTCGTTGAGTCGTTTCATTGCAGAGGAGTCGGGAGCCAGTAAACTTTAATGACGGTTGAAATGGTGGCAGGACCAGCAAATGTGCAGTGATCCAACCGTTGTTTTTAGACGGGGGAGGGGGTGCATCAGCCTGCTTGAAATAGACGAGAATTGAGGCAGGCGGTGGTAAAAAAAAAACCCATTCCCTAACTCCCAACCCATTCCCTAACTCCCAACCCATTCCATAACCCAACCCATTCCCCAACCCAACCCATTCTCCAACCCAACCCAACCCATTCTCCAACCCAACCCATTCCCCAACCCAACCCATTCCCCAACTCCCACCCATCCCCCAACTCCCACCCATCCCCGGTACACATCAGACACTCGACGCCGGGCAGTGTTCTCTCAGGTGTAGTGGCGTGTAAGGGGTGGGGTGATGAGAGGCGGGTGGAGGGGGAGAAGAGGATTTAACTACCCCCCCCCCCCCCTACACTATAAATATACCCCCCTCCTCTCCTCCTCCAGTCGTCTCTCTACAGCCTTCACTGCCCTAGTTACCCCTCTCATCCAACTTCCTGTTTTCTGTGCCTTCTTCCTCTGTTTTTATCACTTTTTTTTTATTTAGTCGTTGTATAAATCCTGCTTCGTTGTTGTTGTTGTTGTTGTTGTTGTATGTAAGTAAGAGAAAGAGGTGAGTCCCTAATTATATTGTTGTTGTTGTATTGTGAGTGTCGGAAGAGACGAAAGATGACTGGGTGAATGATGAGAGTGAATAATGAAGTGTGAGTCAAAGGTGAATGATGAGGTGTGTGTCAAAGGTGAATGATGAGGTGTGAGTCAAAGGTGAATGATGAGAGTGAATAATGAAGTGAGTCAAAGGTGAATGATGAAGTGTGAGTCAAAGGTGAATGATGAGGTGTGAGTCAAAAGTGAATGATGAGGTGTGAGTGAGGAGAGTGTGAGTCAAGAGAGTGAATAATGAGGACAACATAAGGGCAACATTGTTATGCAAAAATATTGAGTCACTCCTTAGCACCTCCTCCTCCTCCAGCACACCCCTCTTCCCCCTCTCCCCCAGCACTCCCTCCCTCAGCACTCCTCCCCCAGCACCCTTCCCAGCACTCCCTCCCCAGCACTCCCTCCCCCAGCACTCCTCCCCCCAGCACTCCCTCCCCAGCACTCCTCCCCAGCACCCCCTCCCCAACACCTCCCCCAGCACTCCCTCCCCCAGCACTCCCTCCCCAGCACTCCCTCCCCTCAGCACTCTCCCCCAGCACCTCCCTCCCCAGCACTCCCTGCCCCCAACCTCTTCCCAGCACTCCCTCCCCAGCACTTCCCCAGCACTCCCTCCCCCAGCACTCCCCCAGCCACACCTTCCCCAGCACTTCCCCAACACTCCTGCCCCAGCACTCCCTCCCAGCAACCTCCTTCCCACGAACACTCCTTCCACTCCCTCCCACCAACACGTGACGGATTGCAAGATGCTATGGAAATAACTTACCTCTTCCCCCCCATTATCATTAAGGGCAGACTACATCATCTCCCAGAAGTGCAGTGTATTATATAGTGATTTAGCCCAAGATAAACGCTTTGATTTGTCGCTATTAATGGAAGGAAGGGAATTCTTCTTATCTCCGTGTGAAGCTCTCGAGGGCGTACAGGTTTGGTGGAGTATGAGGTGAACTTAGGTGTTTTGTAATTGGTTTAATTATCAGACGACACACACACACACACACACACACACACTGTAGCTCACGTCACTTAACAAAACACACTTCAATTACTTAACGGTAACACACATGGCAAGTAACGCATAACAAGTGTTAAACAAAACACACAAGAGATATAACAAGTAACGCGCGTAGTGGGGGAAAATTGGCGGCGTTCTCAAGAGGGTGAACCACCTCCACACTACAAGGTCGTCCTCTCTCTCTCTCTCTCTCTCTCTCTCTCTCTCTCTCTCTCTCTCTCCTGCATTGTGGCAAGACCGTATCACTGATAAAGTATATTTGATTTTGTACACACACACACACACACACACACACACACACACACACACACACACACACACACACACACACACACACACACACCTGTTAGCATGTTGGTACACTACAGTACACCTGGGGTTATGGTGACACCTGACCGGTACAGTAAAATACATAGAAGTGTAATGACTCACCTGTGGGATATGGTCACCTTTCTATTGATGTTCTAATGAACCTGTTGTGTGGTGACTCACCTGGGGGTATAGAGGGGGGTGAGAGGGTACACTATTCCTACAGACTGAGGCAACAGTTAAAAATACGGCCTCAGGGAACGTTGGTACAGTTGCCACACCTCACACCACCACCAGCCATAGCCCCACCGTCTCCTGAAATGATTTATATTGTAATGTTATGTTTTTTAAGTATTCGTGTGTGTGTGTGTGTGTGTGTGTGTGTGTGTGTGTGTGTGTAATAATAATAATAATAATAATAATAATTGACGGTTTATTGAAAAAGTTCTGCAGCCCGAAGGCTGAAAATATACATTGGACATAAATGACTTATTACATACATTGGTGGTTTAACAAAAGCCTTCATTAGAGAAAGGTAAAGGAACATACAGTGAACATACAGATTAAAGTTTGTAAAGTAGTTGAAGTGGTGAGGAGACAAACACGTAGTGTAGTAACTCCCTCACAGATGGTGTTATGAGGGGCTCACGTGGTGTAGTAGTTCCCTCACAGATGGTGTTATGAGGGAC
The DNA here is from genome assembly GCF_018991925.1 of Homarus americanus. Classification (NCBI taxonomy): domain Eukaryota; kingdom Metazoa; phylum Arthropoda; class Malacostraca; order Decapoda; family Nephropidae; genus Homarus; species Homarus americanus. The sequence goes on from NW_024741581.1 coordinate 417,463, forward strand.
CTACGGTGTAGTAATTCCCTCACAGATGGTGTTATGAGGGACCTCACGTGCAGTAATTCCCTCACAGATGGTGTTATGAGGGGCCTCACGTGGTGTAGTAATTTCTCACAGATGGTGTTATGAGGGACCTGACGTGGTGTGGTAATTCCCCACAGATGGTGTTGGCGCCTGGTGTAGTAATTCCCTCACATATGGTGTTATGAGGGGCCTCACGTGGTGTAGTAATTCCCTCACAGATGGTGTTATGAGGGGCCTCACGTGGTGTAGTAATTCCCTCACAGATGGTGTTATATGAGTGAGGTTTGGTCCCAGGCCTTCCTATCGTAGACGGATTAACACATCGCTGGTTGTTGTTGGGTCTCACACACACACACACGGATGTGTGTGTGTCGTCACATCAGTTTGCCGGATGAGAAAAGTAGTAGTGCATTACGTGACGCCATCTAAATGTTACAAGCAGGTTTCTCTCACACACACACACACACCCACACACCCACACCCATCCATTCCCCAATTATGTAACTGTATATTTTTAACCTTCCGACTGTCATGCTCTTTCAACAAACTGTTAATAATTATTATTATTATTATTATTATTATTATTATTATTATTATTGTTATTATTATTATTATAATTATTAAACACACACAAGCTTCTCACGTCACATACCCACCACTCACCTACCAGAGTTTAGTTTACTCTACTTTCAAGAACGGAAATAATTTAGGATTTTTTTTCTTCATATTTTGTCAGGGAAATTATCATAAATTCTTACAGACTGTTACCGGATATTGATGAACATTATATTTCAAGTTGGTCTTTCATTTAGTAATTTAGCGAGCGTTTTGCATCGTGTCATACAATTATATATTACTAGATAGCCTGAAATGACGTATATACAGTACTAGATAGCCTGAAGTGACGTATATACAGTACTAGATAGCCTGAAGTGACGTTTACACAACATTCATACTTCCCAAGCTCACCTATGCCTCCCCTACCTGGTCTTCCTCCCTAAATGCCACACAACGTAAACACCTAGAAAAAGTGCAAAAGAGGGCATGCAAGATTATTCTCCCCTTCCTACTCCACATATCAAGAAGCGCTTAACACACTGACCCTTTCGACTCTCACTGACCATCACCACGACCTCATCTGCAAATTTGGTGAAGAAGCTTCTACACCATCCTCGACACCGGCCCTACTACCACCTGAGATCCCTAGCCCGAGAATTGCTGTTCGACACCACAACCGCATCCAGCCCATACGTGCACGAACTGATCGCTATAAGAACAGCCCAGTCCCAACCATTGTAAAAATTATCAATAACTTGTAATAAACCAGTGTATTCACTCCCCAGTAAATACTACTTCTTGCACTGTCACTATGTTGAAATGCACTGTAGTTTGAGCTTTTCCCCATCTAGTTATTATATATCTTATTTGTATCACTTATGTTACTTGTATATTATTTGTAATTCGTAACCCATTCCCCAAATATGTAACTGTATATTTTCAGCCTTCTGGCTGCCAAGCTCTTTCAATAAACCGTTAATTATTATTGTTATTATTATTATTACTAGATAGCCCTGACTACCTATATATAGTATTAGATAGCCCTGAGTGAGGTATCAAGGCGTGTTCTCCGGGTGTGTCGAGGGTGAGGCGACCTTCATACCTTTCCCAGATTGGTTTAATTCCTCAGGTAATTATAATGTTGTTTTTTTTCCCGAGTCATATTACCCGTACGTATTTTCTCTAAATTATGGGAATCCTACACAAGAATTTCCATCGTTACTGTGATTAGGGTAACACAAGTACGGTAGTTGGATAATTCAAACCCTAATTGCTGTGTTTAATTCAGAAATACTTAATGGGGGTCACCTGAAGATAAGCCCCTCCCATCTTATATCACCTGGGGATTAAACACCTTAATGGTACTGGGATTAGGTTAGGATTTAAAACAGGTTAGGTTAGTATTAGTGTTTTAATCATCAGGTAATATAAAAAAAACTATTCTGAAATATTACCATTGATCGTGTTTTGTACTTGAAGTCGTGCTACAGGTGTTCAGGTCATAATACAAAGGTCATTTACCGCCCACTGACACAGCCGTTATAATGATTAACTAATGGGAACACTGAGAGATACTCCACCTGTTATCACGTGAGGGCGAGACAGATCGTAGACCACACGTGTTAAAATGCTTAGATGAGTCGGGACCTAATGCACCCTCAGACATTATTGAGATGTGGAGTGAAGGCTGATAGAATAGTCACACTAGTGGGTGTAGAGGTAGAGTGAGAGCGATAACTAATGCTGTTAAATCATTCTAGGGTGAGAGGTAGAGTAAGAGACAACTGGTACTGTTAAATCATTCTAGGGTGAGAGAGATAACTGGCAACACGGGAACTATTGACCCCGTGGCGCCACAAGTAAAAGAAGCATCATGGACACCACTGGAAATCTTAAAGATGATAACCCCCCATAAACCTTTTTCTTCCAGCGATAATTGATTAACCTTTAGGCCTCTACGATCACGGGTAACGTATACCCGCTGGTGTATGTAAGCTGTTATTTTCAAGCTTTTCCTGTGCAGATTTAAATGCCTTAATATTCCAAGATGCGTGTAAGAGTGCCAAGAAACATGTCATTAGTATAGCAGTGACTGTTTATAGCGGCACAGACCTTACGCATGTCATTCATAAACAAACATTTTTCCCTTCATCAATACCAGTCTTAGTTTGTGTACACCCAGCCATGAAGGAAGAGATATTATATACAGTTAAATATCAAATCTTAGTAATTGGTAGACAAGTGGGAGATTCTGTGTGTCAGTTTCAGGTTAAAGCCACGAAAGTTGGATTTTTTTTTTTTTTTGTGTTACCTCGTTCTACTTCCCGTGGAGGAGGAGGGACAACAGTTTTATTATCTTATTTCACGCCTGATACACTCACACGTGGTTAAGGTTCAAGGCTTCAACCAGACAATTTTAATTTTTAGTTTCTTGACTTTTCCATCAGTAAGTAAAAGTAATAGTTTGCTGAGTACGAAGGAATTTTAAACACCTGCCAAATGATTTATATTGTGAGACCAGCCTTTCATGGTAAGTGGTACAGCCGACTCAATGGTACAGCCGACTCTTAAGGTACAGCCGACAGTAACCTCTTCATATCCAGGCGTGTAAACAGTAATGCCCCGTTTACAACATTCCACAAGACCTAGACCCGCCACACATTATATCTTCGGTAAACACGTCAACACTGAACCTCGCTGCAGGAGTGGCGGCCCCCGACCCTCACGTGGGAGACTGGATTAGAGTCTCAGGCGAGGGTAATAACTTAGTCACGACCCACACAAGACCTTACCTGGTGATAGTGCTACGGTGTGTACTCTCAGGTGGTGATGTGACAGGTGGTGGCGCTACGGTGTGACAGGTGGTGGCGCGACGGTGTGACAGGTGGTGGCGCGACGGTGTGACAGGTGGTGGCGCTACGGTGTGACAGGTGGTGGCGCTACGTGTGTGACAGGTGATAGCGCTGTGACAGGTGGTGGTGGCGCGACGGTGTGACAGGTGGTGGCGCGACGGTGTGACAGGTGGTGGCGCTACGGTGTGACAGGTGGTGGCGCTACGTGTGTGACAGGTGATAGCGCTACGGTGTGACAGGTGGTGGCGCTACGTGTGTACCCTCCAACACATCAGACAAACTCCACGACCTGTGTTAAAGTGATCGCCGGTAAAACAACGAAGGGCTGAATAAGATTAGAGCGCTCCGTCAATACTGAAATGAACTTGATATGGTTCACCGCTGGACTGCCATGTCTGTAAGGGTACCTGACTATCTTGAGCAGGTGTTATGTTTCCATCAGTCAAGTGTTCGGCTGATATAATATTTTAACAGTAAAGAAATATGAAGCTTAAAAAAAATTGATGGTGATGAGACGCAGTAGACATGGCTGTGTGGAGAGGTGTAGGGTGATCTCTCAGTCGTGGAGAAAGTTTAATGATATCAAGTAGAGTAAAGTTTGTCCTCTGGTAATGGAGATGTGTTGATGGTGGATGACAGTGAGAGGTGGTTGTGGTGGTTGTGTTGCAGTGTAAGATGTACGCTGACCCTTGTTCACCACACACCCTGGAGGACTCAAGGGGCGGGGCCAAGGAGGAAGGGAGGGAACGCCGGCCGGAAACATGAAAAGAAAGAAGAGACTTGTAAGAGAAAAGGCAAATAGACACTGTGTAGAGTGACTCATATGGTGGTATGACAGTGATGGAGGTGGTTGTGGTGGTTGTGTTGCAGTGTAAGATGTACGCTGACCCTTGTTCACCACACACCCTGGAGGACTCAAGGGGCGGGGCCAAGGAGGAAGGGAGGGAACGCCGGCCGGAAACATGAAAAGAAAGAAGAGACTTGTAAGAGAAAAGGCAAATAGACACTGTGTAGAGTGACTCATAGTGTGGGGTCGTGGTGTACGTAGTGTAAACAAGCGACTTACTGAGCCAAGATGGATAGTTATTATATACATGTAAGCCGCAAGTTATGATACATACGGGACTATGAGTTAATGAAAAGAGTTTGGAAATATTGGTTGTATATTTGTAATCCAGAAAGCCAGGGAATATATCAGGGGGTGAACCTCCTTGGAACGACCCGCGTATTTGTCTTTCATCTGGAGAGCGTAGATGGGGCTGGTGGAGCCTTTCATCACAGGAGCCGCCACTCGCTACCTCATTAACCGGTGTAAAGAAACCTGAACTTTGTGACGGTGTGCCATAGTTGAGTCCTGACTTTAGGTAATTTAAGATGTCGTGTTGGTGATGGATGTGAGAGACACGACTTGGGTGTATCCTCGCGGGTCCTTGTTGTCTGTTGCCATCCATCCTCACCACGACTGTTATTGTTGGAACTGATCCTCAATATCCCCGCTGTTACTGTTGCTGTTACTTCAGTTGTTACTACAGCCAAAAAATATATCCTGGTGTTGCTGTCACTACAGGTTGAACGTCACTCTTGTCAGACGTTCCTGCTGGCTGTGGGCGGGAAGAGGTGTTTTACGTGTACTTCGGTCTTGTGCTGAATTGGTCATCGCTTGTATGGGGAAACTGCCCCATGCATCTGTGTATCACAAGGGGAATTATGGGGCATTTGTTTTTGTTTATATTTGTCATAGATTACCTTCATAGGTTGTTAATATCAGCTTCACTTTGATATATTAATATCACTCTAAAAGTACGAAATTCTTTTGTGTCTTTCAGGGGGAACTGTTTTATTATTAAATTCAATTTATTTGCTCTAAAACTTTTTGAAATATACCAACCCGGGATATTAGTTGATGTTTGTTACTCTCAGAAGGGGTAACTGCTCGTGTAGTGTTCTCTCGAGCCTCCCAAAAAGGTCACCAGTTGAAGGAGACAATGGCCCCAGATGTGTGTCATTTGATTAGGAACCTTTTGTTGTGTAGAGGCTGACCTGAAAGGAAGAAGCCCTCAGCGTGGCGGTGAGACACTCGACAGGTGGACCTCGAGTGCCCCATCGAGTACCTGTCTCCTTGAAGCCTTAAGAGGCCTACAGGTACTGCACCTCCCACTCCCCCTGGCTCTCACGGGTGGAGATATGAGAAAGAACTACATCTTTTCTTCGTTAGGTCATTCCAGGAATCTTTTGGGATGTGTCACTATTTCCAGCTTTGAACAGCCATGGCAGCATTGTGTAGCGCACGTAGGAGAGGTGGTGTGAAGGAGTCGTCCAGCTGTCTTGGGTTTAAACTTCGATCATTGTTGGTTCCTGACGAAGTAAATTGTGTTTTATTGAATGTTGAGTTGTTGCCTCTTATCACACGTGGTATAAGTGTGGCGGAGAGTGTTGAAAGTACCAACAAGTTAACGTTACAAATAATATTGACTGACTGACGGCACACGTAGACAAATTGCCGAAAAACTTGGTGAGAGACAAGGCTAAGGAATCAGCTTGGTCTACCTTCCGTGCCTGTACGTCTGTCCGTCCCTGTGTTTACAAGAGTTATTGGAACAAATGGCAGCTGCTGTTAACTAGTCTTGTATGCTACGGTAAGTGCATCACAAGATGTCACGAGAGTTTGATAATCAGTATTTTTTATATTACTGCCCTGAGTTATGGTTTGTCGAACTGTTGTGGTAGCGGGAATTGTCACCTCCTTTAGTGGCGGCCTTGTTACCTCTGGGAGGATTGTAATGATGTATTCAACTGATAATACCAATTTAAAACTCCTTGACCTCGGTAATTTGAATAACCTCGTGTATAACTTAAGAGTTTGTGAAATGTGAGGTTAACCGCCCACCAGTGGCCCCTGAGGCCCAAGGTGTCTCGTAACCCAAGCTTGTGAAGAGTGATTTGACTATCAGTCCAGTAGTCGTGAAGACCACAGCCTCGTTCAGCGTGAGGAGGAACTCATGTCCGGCCTCATGACCATCATCTGTCAGACTGGGGTTGTGATGGTGCTGGCAGACGTCTCATCTCCTTAATGTGGTGGTGAGGCAGCGTTAAGGTCCAGTTGGTCTGGTCATCTATGAGCTGTTGACTGGTGTCTCCCTGGTGGTACAGTACACAGACTACCGTAATTATTCAGCCAGTTTTGTGTAACATTGTGACAAAAGATCAATTTTCCTTTTATTGTCAAGTTGATTACCATAACGTTACTGTTTCTCAATATTTGCTGAGGTCATCAGGTTCTGGATAAACCGAACTTGAGGGAGACCCGGCGGTCATGATGATCATTACTGCAGGTCAGGGAAGAGGGTCTGTGGTCCTTATGTTGTAAGAGAGGAAGCAGTAAAGGTGGGGAGATCATCACTTGCATCAGTGTTCACGAGGCACCGTTATTTACATTTTTCTTACTGAATTATTCAAACAACAATAACAATCTCGTGTGTGACCATTTATATATAACTGCTGATGGAGTTGGTCATTACAGGCGATACAGGTATGTTATGGCCACCAATCTACCTTCATCTACATAATGAGGTTACTATGCAAATGTTTGTACTTGTAAGGAAAAGACATCAAATTCTTAGATCATTACGTTGACAGATCATATATCTTCTGATGAGAATAAACCTTACCAAGCACTTAACGTCCGTCTGTGCACAGCGTGGAGGCAGGTAGAGACCGTGTTGGCCGTCACTCATCAGGGGGGCAGACCCAGGCTGTCCACTCCCTCACGTGACCAAGTTCCACTACCAAGAAAGAATAAAAGCTTCGGCGCTTGTGTCTGCTTATGTGTGTGTTTGGTTCTTATTCTTCTTTAACGCATTACTATTATTTTTTACTACTACTAAATATCACAGAAAATCCAGAAGCAACAAACCTTCCAAAATATAAGGTCCAGCAAGTCCCGAAACGCTGTGAAAATAAATGATACACACTGCCACCTTCAAGCACACTAACAGTAAGACCTTCATGTGGGTTATAAAGGAGTAGTGAGGGTGATGGTGCCACACACAATAATAAACCATCAATAAGTTGTGACATTTTATTTGGGTATTATAAAAGATGCCAATAGTGTGAGTGAGGGTAGTGGCAGGTGTCGTGTGGCGAGGCAGTGATTGTGGTGGGGGACGAGGGGTGCAGTGCCCTGGCTCACGTGGGTAACTCAGAGGTATATCTGCAGACAAGTGTTGCCTTACTGCTTGTGTTCACCCGACTGATGCTCATGTGGAGGAGAGGGGTACTATAACTTCAGGAGTGAGGGAGGGAGGGGAAGGGGGGGGGGATCCGGGCTCACCCACTCCCTCACTACCTGGATAAAACTTAAGGTGATCAATTAACAATACGTTCCACCTGGGTTTATTCACTAATAACTCCGCAGCGACACTTGTATTACCTTATGGGAGACTCAATTGGCCAGTAAAGTGATTAAACTGTGTTAACGTGAAGGTTCATCCACCTGGTCTAAATAAAGAGTGAAGGTGACACTTTGACACCGCCACCCTCTACTACCTGGTCTGGGGACAACGTCAACAATAAACTCTGTCAGGTTTGTTGCCATACCTGCCTCCTCAAGGGGACATTGTTGGCTCCTTGTTGTGTAGTGGGGGGATATGTACGATCGACCCTACACCCACCCCCCACAACACACCCTCCCCCACAACACACACTCCCCCACACGACCCCTCCAACACCATACCACCCCTCCACCTCCCTCACTATATCACCACACCTTCCATCACCGCCGAGAGAGATGTTGGGGACAAGGAGAGATACTGAGGAGAGTGGGAGATACTGAGGCAAGAGGGATAGATACTGAGGAGAGTGGGAGATACTGAGGCAAGAGGGAGAGATACTGAGGAGAGTGGGAGATACTGAGGCAAGAGGGTGAGATACTACTGAGGGAGATATACTGAGAAGGAGGAGAGATACAGGGGAGAGAGAGAGAGATGCTGAGAGGTGAAGAAGGGGGAGGAGAAGGAGGAGAAGTTGTTCCGAGAGGCTGAGTAAAGCGGAAGGAGGAGGAGGAGGAAGAGAGGTGGGTAGTGGTTGAGGAGGAGGGCAGAGAGGCAGGATGAGTAGGGGGTGAAAGGAGAGGCGTCAGCTGATCTTAACTAGTGTGCAGGGAAGTGGCAGGAGGAAGTACTGTACTGGCTGTGAGAGCGAGGGCGTGGAGAGGAGGTGGGAAGGGCAGACGTGGGGAGAGGAGGTGGGAAGGGGCGGCACAGGAGAGGGAGGTGGGAAGGGTGGGAGAGGGAGAGGGGAGGGTGGGAGAGGGGAGGAGGAGAGGAGGTGGGAAGGGAGGGGAGAGGGAGAGGGAGGTGGGAAGGGGAGGGAGAGAGGAGGTGGGAAGGAGGGAGAGGGAGAGAGGTGGGAAGGAGGGAGAGGAGAGGGGGGAGATGGAGAGGAGAGGAGGTGGGAAGGGCGGCACAGGACAGGAGAGGAAGGAAGGGCAGGGCAGACATAGACAGAATGTAAATGAGGATAAGAACACAAAGAAAATACGTGAGGGAGAATAAGATAAATGGTAATGAGAGAGATGGAGGAGAGACAATACTACCAGAAAACATAAGAAAAACAACACAACACAAGTAATCAGTATTTCCTTAAGTCATCCCTGTAGAGAACGATGAGAAAGATGGTTAGGGCAGGAGGGGTAACTCGGGTAAATAAACTATGTATTGGGTGTCAAGCGACTGACTCCTCCCGGCCTTTTGATCTTAAGTAATGGAGCCATGTCAGTGTATATATCTCGACCTGGTAAATGCTCCTGCTAATATGGTAGATAGATAGATAGATAGATAGATAGATAGATAGTAAAGTCGTACCAAGACGTTGCGAGAGAAGTAGAGAAGGTTATACACACAAGATAATGCCAGGTTATATATTGCCTTTTTTGACAGACAGATTGACAACTGTACAGAGCCACACCTAAGTTTTGATAATATTAGATTCGTTTTTGCTTCCCCTTTAGTAAATTAATTCTTTGCAATATTTCTTCGTTTTATTATTATTATTATTATCATTATTATTATTGTTATTATTATTATTATTATTATTATTATTATTATTATTATTATTATTATTATTATTATTATTTCTAAGTGGTTACCGTCCTGGTCTGCCTCGGGTAATGTATGCTAGCTAGTGAGTCTGGTGTGCATGACAGGGGGTGTGAAATGAACGACTTTGGCACACGTGAGGTCAACCTTTATCATGGTAGGGATGTATACTGACCCACACTGTGTGACATAGAATACACACTGAGCGTTATTTAAGGAATGTTAGTTGAGAAAATAAAACCAAGTGTTCTTAAGGAGTTTTTGTTATTATAGAATACAACTAGTGTGGTTTATTATAGTTAATGTATAAAGTTATTTTATGATAGTCAAACAAAATATACCAAAGGCATCTTCACACCTGGCCGGTAACTCCCTATCAATGGTTATCAGTTTTAAGAGCAAAGTTTATATTAGGATTAGCTGAGTAAGTCTTAGTTTGTATTACTTATTGTTTAGAGGTAAAACTATGGCGGTGTTTGGTAGTTGTAAAAGGATGTCCGCTTCTTAATGTACTAAGATATATTGAGTGAGGGTGAGCTATACACATTACTTCATTGGCAAAAGACAAGGAAGAATCGGTTTGGTGCATTTCCTTAATAACTGTTACTGTGGTATTGTGGGTACTAAGTAACTGGTCCACTAAGGTGACTATTATCCACAGTAGCCAATTAGTTTGGAGTTCGAACACTTTTTAATGGACTTGAAATACGTTTTAGTAGTTTTTCATCTAGGGATTTTAATTTCCTTAATATCTCATTTAGATAATCACTAATGTTTGTATACTGCACGCACCGAGGCTCGTGTGTGTGTGTGTGTGTGTGTGTGTGTGTGTGTGTGTGTGTGTGTGTGTGTGTGTGTGTGTGTGTGTGTGTGTGTGTGTGTGTGTGTGTGTGTGTGTGTGTGTGTGTGTGTGTGTGTGTGTGTGTGTGTGTGTGTGTGTGTGTGTGTGTGTGTGTGTGTGTGTGTGTGTGTGTGTGTGTGTGTGTGTGTGTGTGTGTGTGTGTGTGTGTGTGTGTGTGTGTGTGTGTGTGTGTGTGTGTGTGTGTGTGTGTGTGTGTGTGTGTGTGTGTGTGTGTGTGTGTGTGTGTGTGTGTGTGTGTGTGTGTGTGTGTGTGTGTGTGTGTGTGTGTGTGTGTGTGTGTGTGTGTGTGTGTGTGTGTGTGTGTGTGTGTGTGTGTGTGTGTGTGTGTGTGTGTGTGTGTGTGTGTGTGTGTGTGTGTGTGTGTGTGTGTGTGTGTGTGTGTGTGTGTGTGTGTGTGTGTGTGTGTGTGTGTGTGTGTGTGTGATATCCATTTTCTGATGATATATGTTTGTTGTTTCCTGTGTTAAAAGTTAAATATTCCTTGTGCAGAGCAAGAATGATAACAGCTAACCTATCACGAATTGGAGCACGTTCTTGACGACAAACTCTGTGTGTGGTAAATGATGTACCGCCAATTTAAAGTTTATTGTGCGGAGAGAAGAGAGAGGGCGGGGCGCAGGAGGGAAAGGTGCGAGCAGCGGGAGGGAAAAGTGTGAGCAGGAGGAGGGAAAGGTGTGGGCAGAGGACGATGGCGGCGTTGGTTGGCAGTGGTGGTAGCGTTGCTGTGGTGGGGGTCAGCAGGAGGCTAACAATGTCAGGGATGATATGCCTACCCTACCCTGCCCTTCCTGTACACCGTCACCGTAGTTGTCGTCACCATCGCTCCTGTCACATTAACAATTGAAATAGGCCCGCGACCTCTCCAGTATGTATGTCCTCCAGTTGAGAGTCGTCCGTCCCTATGCCGCCGCTGCTTCCTACTGTTGAGAGAGAGAGAGTCATCTAAACTACAATAAAAAAATAATATGTATGGTCACTGTAAACGCCTTAGTTAAGGACGTTCAGGTTACGGGCAAGTCGAAGGGAATGATTGAAACCCGTCTGTTGACGCATTCAATATTTATTGATGTGGTCAAAACCTGCAGAGGAGAAGGCGTTCATAATATTACAAGGTGATCCATCTGATACATAATTAGTTAGTCTCACACAATTTTATCTTAATTACAATTTATTAAACATACTGACATAACACAAAGTTCATAACTCTATTAATCTTAGCTTCGCTTCACTCTGCATTGTCTTATTACTCCAGGTTAGGCAGAAACGAGTAGGCGTAATTATTCAACAATATTTCAGTACCGAGGGGTATGTCATCACTTAGGCTGTACTTACAAGTGCGGGTCACTGCAGATCAGTATGGTGTTCCAAGAGAAAACAGTATTGCGTAAATCGTCCCAGCACAAATTCTCGGACAGAAGGCTGGTCTTCACAGCATCACTAGAGAGGGCGATCTGTCTCATGGAGGGGCGGGCAGCCACCGCCACCAGTCTAAGACAGTCCTTTCAGCAGAACCAGGACTTGTCTGTAAACACTTCTACATCTGGCGAGGTCACAGGTCGAAAGATTTAATGGCATCACACGCCAGCACTGTAGCTGAAGCCAGCGGCGATAACAGTCACTGTCACGGAGACATCCCCTCACCTGTTGACAAGTACAGTATACTACATCACCCCGTCCAGGTGGGGCCATGAGTGCAGCATCACGGTGTAGTGCAGGTGTGTGTGGGGGGGCAGGTGAGGCTTGTCAATTGTCATATTAAGTTACGAGCAAAGCCACAGGAAGGTGAGGGGACCATACCTACCCCAGTCAGATACTACCTTCTGGCCTGTTTTCATGTTGTTATTATCACACGAACCAGAGGACTCGTCTGGCTGTGTCGCGACAACCCAACTCACCCACCAGTAAAGCGCATTGAACGAATTTTCGATATTAACATTGTCGCAAATTCGCTAAACGTTCCTTAGAATACTGTGGTACTTTATATCTCTACCACTGAGGATAGGATTTGGCGGCCATATTTTCTTCATTAAATCTTGAAATTTTCCTAAAGAAAGTCAGCATTTTGATTGGACTATGATATAAATTCCGGATCGCCTGAAGATTAGCCCTTCAAGTTTATTTCACTTGATGATGAAACACACGCATATCTAACCTTCCCCCCCCCCTCCCCAGGTAGCGGTAAGGTGTTTAATTATCAAGTAAAATAAGCTGGAGGGGAGGGGGAGGGGTCAATTTCCAGGTGGTCCCACTTATGTGTTGAGAAATTTCCCTAGACAGCGACTGGCAGGGAACATGTACGACCATGTTCTCTCCCTCCATTACTGACACAATAAACAGACCTGAGACCACTAGTAAGAGACACCCACGTCGGCTACTGTTGAGTCTCTCTACTTGTACAAAAATATGTTTAGAATTAGTTGGTCTCTTGAGGGTATTTTTTAGGTAGAATTGTAGTAAATTACGGTATTTTTCTATCATTTAGGGATTTATAACAGTTTAGCAATTGAAGTGTTAAGAGAAGAGGCGGAGGTATTAATGGCTGCTTGTGTACCTTCCCTCACCCACTTACGTGTACACCCATTACGATATTTCCTGTGTTCAGAAAATTGATCCGTACATCTTCTCCATTGTAAAGGAGTGAAATCACGAAGATAAAATTACAAAGGACGCAACAAAAACAAGAGAAAAGTTTGTGAAGCAGTAAGTAGTGGTGACATGTGCCTCCAACAGAAGGCGCGCGGGTCGCCTGAGGATAGCGTCTAACTAACACGATTAAACTCTCGTTAAGTTGAACGTGTGCCTCTTATACCAACACTCTCACTGCCGCACAAAAACATTATCAACACTGCAAGAAACTTTAACACGTATCTGCCGTTTAATTTCCTACACCAACTTTATAATTTGAAAGAAATGTTCTCATCAGCAGCAGACCGGAAGTTATTCAGGTGGTATGAACACAGCGAGAATGGGGAGGGAAAGATTAGTAAAAAGAGTAATTCTTGGTGGGTGTTTGGAGGGAGAGAAGGGAGACCAAGAAGGAGTTGGAAGGAGGGGGTAAGGGACACACTAGAGGTGAAGGGGTGGTCCAGGAAGCAGCGGTGTGCGTGAAAGAAGTGAAACCTTGACGTCCAGTGATGATTGGTGCAGGACGTGCTGCCTGATGTGTGTGTGTAGCAAGAAGGGTAATTCAGATATGGGACCTTGTAGAATGAGAATACGATAGCAGAAGTTTGAGTAAGTTAATTTTGTTACTACGCTTCAGTTCAGAACTTATATAATGATGTAACGAATAAGGCTAATTGAGAAACAAGGTCTTTGAAGTTGCTTGTGGGTACCGCGTGTGTATTATGTGTACAGTAGGTGTTAGTGAGCATGATGCCTCCGTGCAGCAACACAGTACAGTAGCGTGGTGGAGGAACTTGTGGTGCCGGGGGGACTGCGGTTGAGGGGTGACTCCAGAACGTCTGTCAATGGGGACTGTGATGATATGGGGCAGCCGCAAGAAATCCGAGAGTGGTGGAGCGTTAGTCTTCCCTGAGAGAGAGAGAGAGAGAGAGAGAGAGAGAGAGACTTACCTTTACGAGTAAGAGACATTATCAGCCGCTTGATGTCGCGATCGAACCCGAGTTTTTCGTTCGTGATCATTACGCCTTTAACCTCCGCAATAGGGAACTGGCTTTCATCGCCATACTTCTTACTGAAGCAGGCAGTTGTTTGGTTTAGGTATTGTCACTTGGCCTCTCGAGACACTAGTCGTCAACAGAGTACCCAACCGTGGACGTCAGGACAGTCTACCAAAGGAATATGTCGAGGAAACTTCTCCAAGTCTTTCTGCATTTCACGGTACTCGCACACTTTAATTATTGTCTAGTACACACCCACGCTCTGCTGCCCACCGTCTGCCACCACGGTGTTGGATGCCACACCCCCACACCCTCCTGCTGTTGGATGCCACACCCCCACAACCTTCTGCTGTTGGATGCCACACCCCCACAACCTTCTGCTGTTGGATGCCACACCCCCACACCCTTCTGCTGTTAGATCCCACACCCCTACACCCTCCTGCTGTTGGATGCCACACTCCCACACTCCGTACTGTTGTATGGCACACCCCCACACCATCACCTCCCCACACAGTTACCCCTCATGTTGTGTGACAGTACTACAGATAACTCACTTCACCAATCTGAATGATAACCTACACCTTGGAATGAGTGTCGCAGGTTTCCTAAGGACTAATACTCACCATCCTACACATACAGAGCGTCATCAGTCTTCAGAAGCTTAGTACTGAATCATAACATCTTTCACACCTGGACTACAGTAGCCAGATAGTATTGAAATATTCCATTAACCCAACAAATAACACCTGTTTTGTTTACATTTTGACCTTGGTATCCCAACTATACATTGTGACGTATTTAAGAAGTTTTCCATAATATAAATCCTTAAATGTTTTGGAAAAGGAAGAGAAAAAAATTCCTTTACCCACGTCATTTCTCCCCTGAACTATAAGATATAAAATAACTGATATATATGAACGTAGTAACCTTCTACTGACCTTTCTTATCAAATCAAACTTAAATGCCAGCTTAAGTTAACGCTAAAGTGGCTACATTCAACATTATATAGAGTCACGGCCCTTTAAAAGTCTCTTAAACTTGACGCAGGAATGGTCTCATTATCCCCCACCTCCCCCCAGCCCCGCCACCACCTGTGAAGCTCTCCTCAGACCGTCGTCAACCTGGGGGGCCCCTACAGTGTCACATTGAGTGGATTGATTTAAGCTCTTAGTTGTTGTATATCTTGGCGCTGTGAAGATGGCAATTATTATGTTTATATTTATTAGTATTATTATTTTTTTTGGGGGGGGGGATTCTCTGAACTCTCAATTTTGTGTGTGTGTGTGTGTGTGTGTGTGTGTGTGTGTGTGTGTGTGTGTGTGTGTGTGTGTGTGTGTGTGTGTGTGTGTGTGTGTGTGTGTGTGTGTGTGTGTGTGTGTGTGTGTGTACTAAAAATACCTTGGTTTGTTTCCTGTGTAAACTGTGTTAATCAAGGAGAAACATTTGATATTAAACGAGTAAATGAATTTGGGATAATTTTCCTGTTGTCTCACCAGTGTTGACCTTTGCCACTGTTTGTTCTCTGCTCTCGTCAGGCCTGTGAACACCTGCTCTGGCCCCTCTCCCCCTCCGTCCCTCCCTCATGTTGAGAAGTGACCTGGTGTGGCACTCCCTCCCTCAGGATCAGTGTAAGCACCTGGCACCACCACTATTCTGGGTAGTGTTTGTTGTTGCTTCCTCTCTCACCCCTTCTCTCCCCCTCCCTCTCTCCTCTCCCCCTTTTACTATTCTTTTTTCTCTACCCTCATTTTATCTCCCCTCTCATCTCCCTCGTTTTCTCCTTTCACCTTATATTCTACAGTATCTTTCTTCACTTCCTGCATCCTCCACTATTGAGAGATGCTCCCTCATTATGGCGTCGTGTGGAGGCGTGTGTCGTGTTGCTGAGTCGACCTGTGTTGTTGCTGCCTGGAGAGAGAGAGAGAGAGAGAGAGAGAGAGAGAGAGAGAGAGAGAGAGAGAGGCCACACCATCACCTGTGTGGGAAAAAGTTTCACCGTTATTATATTCTCTAAGATAGTTGACACGGCTCTCTCTCTCTCTCTCTCTCTCTCTCTCTCTCTCTCTCACACACACACACACACACACACACACACACACACGTCTCTCAAAACTTTCTCTCCGGCGTTATAACTATTTTTTTTTTATAAATCTTTTTCTTACTTTTTTTTTGTTCCTCTAAATTACTTTTGAGATTTTCGGTGCAGTTTCGAAGGCAATTTTGTAGCTGTCTTTTTTTTCGTGCGATAGATTGAGTGAGTCAATTACGTTCCTACATATATTTATTTACATTATTATCGTCTCGGGTTGGTGGGAATCTTCGGGGCTTCGTTTTTTAGTTAGATTTGTTTACTTGTGAAAATTCATTACTAAATTCTTCATCTTGTGTGGTGAAGTGGGTGGTGGTGGTGGTGGTGGTGGTGGTGGTGGTGGTGGTGGTGGTGGTGGTGTGTGTGGTGAAGTAAGTGGTGGTGAGATGAAGGACACATAAAGTTTAGTATGAAGAACGAAGATCACCCCCCTCCCCTTCTGGAACATTCCTCTCACTCGTCTTGTTGCTCGTTGAGGTTTCTGTGCTTGATGGTTGGCCGAGAGTGGGTGTGATTTGTTTGACTCTGTGTGTGTGCTGACGACAAAAGATGAGGTGAGGTAACGGAGGTGAGGCATGAGGTGTCAGGGAGGTGAGGCATGAGGTACCGGGGAGGTGAGAGGTGAGGCATGAGGTGTCAGGGAGGTGAGGTAACGGAGGTGAGGCATGAGGTGTCAGGGAGGTGAGGCATGACGTACCGGGGAGGTGAGAGGTGAGGCATGAGGTGTCAGGGAGGTGAGGTAACGGAGGTAGTTGTAGGGGATAATGTGGTGCAGAGAGGAAGGTGAGGAGGAGGTTAGCTGTGGCGGCCTTGACTCACCCGTGGTAAAGGAGGAAGCACGGGAGGGGGTGGAGAAGGAGGAAGTGAACTGTCCATCACTTCTGTCACGCTGTTATTGCTTGATGCTTCAGAACTCGTGACTCCTATGGTGGTTCTGTTGTCGCCTTACCTCCCGGAACCACTCTTGTTGTCGCCAAAACCTGTAAGCGTTACCACATTCACCTCCTCACCCTCCCACTCCTGCTGCTACGGCGGGAGTGATGCGTGTTGGGTGGTTGTTGAGGCTGTGTTGTACCATCGAGGGTATACACTTACTGGTGAGGAGTCGAGTATTAAACCATGAGAGCTGTAGTGGAAACGTGTGAGACCATGAGAGCCTATGGAGGACGGTGATAGGTGTAATGTGGAGGTCCTGTACTGTACCTGTGTCCGGCGTGCGTCACACACACCTGCCTTTCCTCACACCGTTTATACTTATTAATGTTGTGTTTAAACGTTACAGGTGAATGTCCTGTTACACTATATATTTACACTATATATTTCTGTTACTGTAAAGTTGGACACTATTTTCTGCCCAGGATATTTCTGTATGTGTGGGTGCATGTAGCGGTGGTTATCAGGTAAGTTAACAACAACGAAGTCTATTTAAGTTAGTTGAGTGAAAACGACAACTAGCTTCCTGTTGTCAGTATCATGGTAATGATTGTAACAGATGACTCTTATTTGTTTCAGGTGTCGCGGCTGGTGATCCTGCACGAGGAGGCCGAAGATGGCAATGCCATGCCCGACCTGGAGAAGCCAGTCATGGCTGTCTCCAAGGCCGTCGTCAACCTGGTCAAGGTAAGTAATCGCCCAGGACTGGTTTTTCCTACAGGTTTCTGAATGTTATTGTGTACACCTTGTACCCAGCGAGGCCTTATTCCCCACGAGAGAAGTTTGTTAGATAAAGGAAGACTTACAGGCAGTCAGATAACCAGACGATAACACGGAAGGTTTAATGAAAAGATTAAGCGGTGCTACTGTCTGGTCTGGTTAGTTCCCGGGAGCAACCAGTCAAGCCGTTGCTATGTTGCTACAGCTTGATGTGAGGTCGTTAGGTGTGGAAAACTAGATCCACTGACTAGTGAGGCCCACTGCAGCGAGGGGCGTCTGTGATGTGTGAGTCTCGTGTTCCTCCACCGAGCCGAGGATAAGGAAACGGCGAGGGCAGATAGAGAGAGCAGTGAGTGAAGGTGGGAGGGGCCTGAGAGAGGTGGATTTAAGAGCAGGGGAGAGGAGAGGAGGGGTAGGGACAAGGGGGGATGAGCAGGAAAGAGAGGACGAGAGTAAACGGAGGGGATAGAGACAAAGGAAAAGTAGAAGCAGTAGACTATAGAGTAAAGTAGAGCAGAGTGATGGAGGAAGGATGAGCCAAAGAAGGGTCGTACAAACAGAGGTCACCAAGAAGGGCGGGAGGAGTTCAGCGAGGTGATGTTTAAGGGTTTAGGTGAGGCGAGTGAGGCGGGCCAGACACTGCGGGAGGAGGGACGGACGGAGGGTGGGTGGGTGGGTGGGTGCTGCCGTTGCCGCCACTGCCATCGTCGTCACCCAGACAACACACGCCCACATAGCTGGCACCGCTCACACTATCTGGCCCACGTGTTGACCACCCCTGTTGATCACACACACACACACACACACACCATAATAAGCTTCCACAATCTAGTATAAGATAATAAATGTAAAAATATCGAAATCATTAAAATCCCACAGTATTTTATCTCCTCCTACAGTGGGATTTCAATGTACTAATTATCTACATAGTTATACATAATTTCTTCACATACAACGTGATATACACACGAATTCATACAATCAAATGTATCAGAATAGTTACCTTACACGTGAACAACAAACTAATAATAGCTACGTTATACATTATGAAGAACTGTATTCTGAATAATATTTCGTAAATAATTTGTGTAAAGTTAAGAATTTTGGTGTATCTATATTTTGATGGAAGGTTTGACAGGTGACAGATCCGGGTGTCTAATGCTATGTTGAAATGTTGTGAAGCTGCGGTGCCTGGAGCAGGCTGGTGTGGGGTGAGGGAGTGCTGGTGGGAGGGAGGCAGGGAGAGGGGTGTTGGTGTGGGGTGGGAGGGGGGTGAGGGAGTGCCAGTGGGGTGAGGGAGGCTGGTGTGGGGTGTGTTGGTGTGGGGTGAGGGAGCAGCAGTGTGGGTGAGGGAGCAGTGGGGTGAGGGAATGCTGGTGTGTGGGTGAGGGAGTGTTGGTGCAGGTGGGAGGAGTGCTGGTGTGGGTGAAGGAGTACAGTGGGTGAGGGAGGTTGGTGTGGGGTGGGGGAGGTTATGTGGGTGAGGGAGCGTGGGGAGGGAGTGTTACAGGAGTGAGGGAGTAAGCTGGTGTGGGAGGAGGGGAGCAGGTGGGGTGTGAGGGGAGGTTGGTGTGGGTGAGGGAGTGCTGAGCCAGTGTGAGGGAGGCAGGTGGGTGAGGGAGTGAGCAGGTGGGTGGGAGGGGAGGTTGGTGTGGAGGGAGGGGAGGGCAGGTGGGGTGAGGGAGTGTTGTGTGGGTGGAGGAGCAGCAGGGAGTGAGGGAGTGCTGTGGTGTGGGTGAGGGAGTGTTGGAGGTGAGGGAGGGAGGGTGGAGGGAGGTTGGTGGAGGGAGGGAGGCCAGTGTGGAGGAGGGAGTGTTGGTGGGTGGGAGGGAGTGTGGGTGAGGGAGTGTTGGTGTGTGAGTGAGGAGTGTTGGTGTAATGGACAGCTGTGGGAAGAGCCCTTATCCTCTCTCTCTCTTGAACACCTTCACTTTTCTCCCATTGGATCACACGTAGGCTGTCGTGACATGGTGTGGCTGGGGGTGTGACCAGGGATGTGACGCTGTATGTGGTGTGACCGGGGGGTGCACCAGGGATGTGGACGTTGCATGGTGTGGCCGGGGTGACCAGGGATGTGACGTAATGTGGTGTGACCGGGGTGTAATTCAGATGACGCTGTATGTGCAGGTGACCGGGGTGTGACCAGGATGTGACGCTGTATGTGGTGTGACCGGGGGTGTGACCAGGGATGTGACGCTGTATGTGGTGTGACCGGGGGTGTGACCAGGGATGTGACGCTGTATGTGGTGTGACCGGGGGTGTGACCAGATGACGCTGTGGTGCACCAGGATGTGACGCTGCATGTGGTGCGACCCAGATGACGCTGTATGTGGTGTGACCGGGGGTGTGACCAGGGATGTGACGCTGTATGTGGTGTGACCGGGGATGTATGTGGTGTGATTAGGGGTGTGACACGGGTAGTATTAGGGACGCTCGTTGTGACAGAAGTAATATACAGTATATAAAGGTAGATAGTTCAGTATTAATTGCTTACCACAGTGTTCTCGCCAAGCATAACACAGCAACGTTAGGGGATAGATGAATGTATAGTCGTTCATTAAGGACCTAACGCCTTCCCCTAACATACTTCTAAGTAGGATAAGTAACTAAAGTAAGTATAGTAGTAAGTGGTGTAGGGAAGACAGTGGGGCGGTTCACGGGTTGAGGAGCGACCAGGAAGCCGTAGTGTAAACATGTAGCGGCCATCACTGCTTACCTCACTTGTATTTTAGTGTCCAGTGGCGGCGACTCATGGCTGGCATTGTTTCTACTGTGTATTATAGGTGTTTGTTTATCGTTCCAAGATGTCTATAGGTACTGCTGGAGACAATAATGAGGAACAGGAACAGTAAAGTCAGACAGAAGATCTTAGAATGTGTGCTGGAGTGATTACAGTAAGCAGAGATGAGAGCAGACTGTCACAGGGGGAGGGCGGTTGTGGTGTTTTATCCCAGCGAGGTAAACACAGGGACGGACGCCCCTCTTAGTTTGCCCTCGTCTCACGTTACGACTCTCCACTCACTTTTTTTTTTGGTTATTAATTTTTTCCTGTGATAGAGTTTCATATGTGAGATATTAATGTGAGGTCATAAGGGAGGGAAGGTATGGCAGCTCATGGGGGGGCGTCATGGTGTACCTCTGGTGGGTAAGTTAGAGGATGTGTGTCAGTGTAGAGGAGGGGGAGGGGTCAGTGTAGAGGAAGGGGAGGTGTGTCAGTGTAGAGGAGGGAGGTGTGTGTGTCAAAGTGTAGAGGAGGGGGAGGTGTAAAAATAGTGTAGAGAGGAGGGGGGAGGTGTGTCAGTGTAGAGGAGGGGGAGGTGTGTCAGTGTAGAGGAGGGGAGGTGTGTCAGTGTAGAGGAGGGGGAGGTGTGTCAGTGTAGAGGAGGGGAGGTGTGTCAGTGTAGAGGAGAGGGGGAGGTGTCAGTGTAGAGGAGGGGAGGTGTGTCAGTGTAGAGGAGGGGGAGGTGTGTCAGTGTAGAGGAGGGGGAGGTGTGTCAGTGTAGAGGAGGGGGGAGGTGTGTCAGTGTAGAGGAGGGGAGGTGTGTGTCAGTGTAGAGTGAGGGGAGGTGTGTGTCAGTGTAGAGGAGGGGAGGTGTGTCAGTGTAGAGGAGGGGGAGGTGTCAGTGTAGAGGAGGGGGAGGTGTGTCAGTGTAGAGGAGGGCGAGGTAAAATAGTGGGAGAGGAGGGGGGAGGTGTGTCAGCAGAGGAGGGGAGGTGTGTCAGTGTAGAGGAGGGGAGGTGTGTGTCAGTGTAGAGGAGGGAGGTGTGTGTCAGTGTAGAGGAGGGGGGAGGTGTGTGTCAGTGTAGAGGGAGGGGAGGTCAGTGCAGAGGAGGGCGAGGTGTGTCAGTGGAGAGGAGGGCGAGGTGTGTCAGTGTAGAGGAGGCTGAGGTGTGTGTCAGTGTAGAGGAGGGGAGGTGTGTCAGTGTAGAGGAGGGGGGAGGTGTGTCAGTGTAGAGGAGGGGAGGTGTGTCAGTGTAGAGGAGGGGAGGTGTGTCAGTAGAGGAGGGGAAAAGCGATGAAGCCCACACAATTTATCACACACACCACACTACACTTCCCACAACCTACCACACCCCCAACACCCACCACACCCCCCAACACCCACCACACCCCCCAACACCTATCACACACCCCCAACACCTACCACCCCCTCCCAACACCCACCACACCACTCCATGAGGGGGTGACTGGTACTGTGGTGCGCCTCCCGGGTCATTAGGGTGAACCATCTTCCCGGTACTTGCTTATGTTAACCCCACGGTCCACCCTCACCGTGTATCGTCGACTCCACCACCACCCACCTCACTCCACCCACCCACCCACCTCGCCGACCCACCCACTCATCTCCACCCACCCACCTCGCCGATCTCCTACCCACTCACTCAGTACTCCCACTCACCCACCCCTTCCTGTTCACTTGTTGCTTTGTTATTGAGGAGAAGTTGTAGTTGTGTGAGTGTTCATCAGGTGGGTCAAGATGGTTATTGGTGAGGTGGAAAACGGAAATAGTTACAGAAAATAGTCACATCAATTTTGGCTCGGGAAAAGGTAAAAAAGTCTCATTTTGCTGTGACTTTTCTGTGGTCAGGTTAGGTCAGGTTGACTTAGTTTGGCGAAGCAATGCAGATGGGACCAAGCGTTATAGTAGACATGAGGATGAAACCTGAAGCCGCTACTCGGATGTCCTGGAGCCGCCACTGGATGTCCTGGAGCGCCACTGGATGTGTCCTGGAGCCTGCACTGATATCCTGGAGCTGCCACTGGATATCCTGGAGCTGCCACTGGATGTCCTGGAGTCGCCACTTGATGTCCTGAGCTGCCACTGAAAATCCTGGAGGCCACCACAGATTCTGGAGCCGCTACTTGATGTCCTGGAGCTGCCACTGATATCCTGGAGCCGCCACTCGATGTCCTGAGCCGCCACTGGATGTCCTGGAGCCTGCACTGATATCCTGGAGCTGCCACTGGATATCCTGAGCCGCCACTGGATGTCCTGGAGTCGCCACTTGATGTCCTGGAGCCGCCACTGAAAACTCTGGAGGCCACCATTGGATGTCCTGGAGCCGCCACTTGAGGTCCTGAGTCGCCACTGATATCCTGGAGCTGCCACTGGATATCCTGGAGCCGCTACTGGATATCCTGGAGCTGCCACTGGATATCCTGGAGCTGCCACTGGATGTCCTGGAGCCGCCACTGGATATCCTGAGCTACTGGATATCGTTAATAACTCCACTTGGGCACACACGGACTTACCTCCACAAGGCTGGCTGGGGAGTCCGATAATCATGATTTTATGTTATCATTATTGAGAGTTGTGGCTCCTTGACCGTCCTGTGGGGCGGTGGAACTTTGCGGCTCTCTTTAGTCTTAGTTGTTAAGGGAAAATAAACAGTATTTTCCCGGTTGTCTGCCTAAAGGGGTTTGTGGTGCAAGATATGGGTAAGAACCAGCTGTGATACAAGCCTTGGGGGAATGGGGGGTGACGTGAGGGAAGATAGAGGAAGGGGGGGGGAGGAGGAGGAGGGAGGGGAGATGGGAGCACTAGAAGGAAGTAAGGGGTGAAGGTGGGAATAAGTGGGGGGGTGAGAGGGAGGGGGGTAGGGAGTACATTCATTATCCCGTAATTATTTTGTGAGTTCCACAGGAGGGGGTGAGGGGTGTCCTTGTTGCCTCATCTCCCCTTCCGCAACTCCCCACCCTCCCTCCACCCTCTCCCTCCCTCTCCCCCTCTCTCCCTCCCTCTCCCTCCTCCCTCTCCCTCTCCCCTCTCTCCATCCACTTGACACGACCTCACCCACTCGCCTTGATGTTTACTCCTTCCTTCACCTGTACATTCTTATCTGTTACACATGTACACTACCTACTACACCTGTACACTTCACCTGTTACACCCCTTTAAGGAGTCTTACAATGGTAGACTAGGTAGTTGAATAAGTGTAAACACAGATAGGCCTATGTGGTGGGTGGCAGGTAGCGTGGTAGGCGAGACTTTCTTCGTGGTGGTGAGAGGATAATGTGGCGTGATGTCATGAGGGCGTGTTGGGTGCTCGGCTGGTCACACCTCCGCCCGCCCTCACCATCACTGTCAATAAAGGCGTCAAGTGGGATGACTGGCTAAATGGCAGTAATCCCCGAGCGGGTGTTGTGGTCACGCCTAATGCACTAATACTCTCGTTAACACCTCCAGCCTTAGTGTCCTCTGCTCCTACACCCATCTGTCACCCTCAACACCCCATTCACGCTCCCTCACCACTTAGGCTAATACCGCGTCACGTTTTATTGTTGTCAGGTTGTGTCTGGCCTATTTTTTTTTTTTCCATATTCCTTTTTTTTTTGTCTTATATTGTATGTCAGTTGTTAGTAGAGGTCAGCTGGTAATACTACACAGTTGTTCATATCTTCTATAGCTCCATGTCCTCCCTCACAGGCGGTTTACTAACAATTACTAAACAATGGAACAAAAAAAATTATTATAGGAACTTTAGAATAGTAACGTGGTTTTTTTTTTAGGGCGAATTCGCAAGTCAACCCAGAGATGTTTGAGGCTTACACATAACATTAGTACAGGTTGTTTAACGAATTGGACCTATCAGAGCGTGGCTGACGTTTTGTCCTTAACCGTGTCGGAAAAGATATAGAGTGTGCTGGCAGCCTTCCGTGGCCAATATCTCACCGACGCCGTAGTATCTAGTAAATAATTCAGTCGTATTGATGGTTCTCGGGCAGTAATGGTTGAACTTTTATTTCCAAGACGCATCCAAACCTCTGAAACATGGTCTGATGGGGGGCTTATGGGTAGGCAGGTGGCGCGAACAGTTCTCCCTCCCACATACTATAATACGACCGCTTCCCTTCCTCATAGTCAACAGTATATCGATGAATATTCGCCACACTCTCTCTCTCTCTCTGGTAACTCGTAAGAAAAATTATCAGGGATTATTTCTCAATTTGGAATAATAATAATAATGCTACGATGGCTTTGCACAACCTAAAATTGGTGTTATTTGCAATGTGTGGGAGGAGGAGGAGGGCAGGGAGATAGGCGCCACTCTACCACTGATATAATTAATCGGCCGTACAATCCCAAATTATATGAGTAATTTCTCTTACACAAAAAACCCAACAACTATTTAATTAGGTGGAACAAGTTAAGGACCAAGGAATACTGCCATTTTATGAGAAAAGGTGTGAGAAAATGTCCCACCTGAGTAGTAAGATAATCAATTAAGGTGCAGCTGCGTGTCTCTCTCTCTCTCTCTCACGTACGCCATAGCTGTGTTGGTAATGTGACGTAATTATTGCATTATAATCTTACAGGAAACATCATCAATTCCTCTCTATCTTCTTTCAATTTAATCTTCTTTCGGAACACCTGAAGACTCTACACCATAGTTTATTTCACCCGCAGATTAACCACTCTAACCCACACTAACCTAGAACCTAACGTTAACCTAGAGCCTAACGTTAACCTAACCTAACGCTAACCTAACCTCCCACATATAGTTTTAGGGTAGTTAATCAATTGGTAAAATAAACTGAGGTGGAAATTCTTCAGGTGTCCCGGGCGAGAAACCAACTCAAAAATCATACGAGAATCAACCATTTACCTGACCTTTGAAACACCACCTGTCAGGATATCGACCTGCACGATGTATTATTTGGGATGCTGACTCTCCTCCCTCATGGGCCCTGGAGAAGGTCAGAGGTTAAGGTCAGTGCTGTCAACAGTCAAGGATATCACTTCACCGCCCGGAGTAACTTGACAGCCCATAAACAAGTTCCTCTGTGTCTTGTGTGTAGGTGTTGGCAGCCGATGACACCTCTTCGATACCCTGTCAACGAGTCAAGTGCTTGCATCCGTATTTTATTATCTCAATCGAATCACCTTTATGACCTAACCTAACCCAACCCCCTCAGGTAGCGTCATGGCGGTAAATCTGCAGGTAAAATAAATTGGGAGGGGGGGGGAGGGGGCATAGAAATTCACAATAGGGTCACGTCCCGACCCACCTCTTATTACATCCCAACCCACCTTTATCTCCCTGCCCAGCCTTTACGTCCCAACCCACCTCTACCTACCAGCCCACCTCTACCTCCCAACCCACCTCTACCTCCCAACCCACCTCTACCTACCAGCCCACCTCTACCTCCCAACCCACCTCTACCTCCCAACCCACCTCTACCTACCAGCCCACCTCTACCTCCCAGCCCACCTCTGCCTACCAGCTCACCTCTACCTCCCAGCCCACCTTTACCTCCCAGCCCACCTTACGTCCCAACCCACCTCACCTCCCAGCCCACCTTTACCTCCCAGCCCACCTTACGTCCTAAATCCACCTTTACCTCCTCCCAACCCACCTCTACTCTACTCAGCCCACCTCTACCTCCCAGCCCACCTCTGCCTACCAGCCACCTCTACCTACCAGCCCACCTTACCTCCCTGCCTCACCTTTTACGTCTCAACCCACCTCTTTAATTGTCGTAAATTACTTGGTGTTCTTTCAGCTACGACAGTTGTAGGCGTCTCGGTCAGACTTCGCAATCTTTGTTCCAGGTCTCAGTGTCTTCTTGCTCTCTCTCTCTCTCTCTCTCTCTCTCTCTCTCTCTCTCTCTCTCTCTCTCTCTCTCTCTCTCTCTCCATGTCACTTCCCTTGGCACTCCTTTCTTCCATCCTTCCTTCCTTCCTTCCTTCCTTCCTTCCTTCCTCAGACCACTTCACTCTCAAAGTATTACGCCCTAAGAAACGAAACTGACGGGAGGAGAAAAAAAGAAAACTTACAAATCATGTCATAAAAATAATCGAAGAAGGAAAGAAGAAGAAGATAAATGACGCAAACATTTTATCTTTATCGTCTAATCACTTCACACTGGATGTCTCACCTGGGCCTCTTGTTCCCTTATCTTTCTTGGGCAGTTACGTTCACCAGTCTTATCGTTATCAATGGGCTTCGTGTTGTTTTCTTCCGGGAGGTGAGGGAAGCTTGGGGGGAGGGAGGGGGGGGGAGCTGGTGACCTGACACACTACAACACTTGAAAGATGTTGATTGAATTATGACAACAGTAATAATAATAACAACAGACCGTCTACGTGAATAAGTTATAATTTCACTCATAACCACTTGTCCAGGATGTGAACTTTTAAAGAGTTAAGATTTATTTTTCCTCTTAAGTTCGTAAATGTGCGCTTTAATGCAGGCAGATGACTCATTCACATCCGGGAAGTGATGAACGTGACCCCTACCTCCACACTCTCCTACGTTACTCACTTCCTGTTGCTCACTCACTACATCTGCCACCACTTCCTCTCCGTTGTGTTGTATCCTCACATCACCGGTACCTGAGAACCTCGAGGTATCTTGTAGGAGGTGGCTGTTGGTGAGGCTGTACTGTAGGTGATGGATGGGTTCGTGTAGAGGGGAAGTAGTGTCTGTTGTAGGGTGGGTTGGGGGGGGTGTTATTACGTGTTGATGAGGTTAAAGTGTTGGTTACAGGAATAAATTAATGTTTGTAGGTTGAGCGACGTCTTGGTGGTGAGGGAGTATGTATAAGTACTGTGTTCTCTGTTGGTGTGGATATACGGTAATAACACGTTAAATCAATGGGGATTCACTTTATAGAATTGCTAGCCATAGACACCTCCTCTCTCTCTACCTTCATGGCTGAGGGAGTGATGGGTGACTGAGACAAAATGGTTTCATTGTCACCGTGCGCCTGGTTAGCAGAAGGTGGGCGTGGCTGGTCTGGACGCAACACTTCCGAGGGGGCGGGGGTGATGCCACGTGGAGAATGTGAGGTAGAAGCCGGGAGCCACGCGCACTCTCTGTTGTCACCCATGCGGTCGCCCCTACTAGTACCACTATTGATGCTGCTATAACTTACTAGTGTAATCGTTTGGTTTGATCTGTTCCTTCATCTGTCTGTCTGTTTAAGCTATATCCTCTACAATTTTCATTCTGGCTTTTAAGAAAATTATGCATCTGGAACTAAGTATAGAACAGACTCAGATTTAGGGTTTTTTTTCAGATTTATTCCTGCACTTGGCGAGGTGTAGAGTATTACTACCAGCCAAAAGGAAAACATGAAAAGTTTGTGCTTGCCTTCGTAGATGTAGGTGATGCTTGAGCGGAGATGTCTGAAGGGCCTTTGTTAACAGTGGCAAGTTACAGAGGGTGAAGGAGTGAAATCTTTTTATATGTTTATCTGTTAAGAAAAAAAGCTCAGTAGGTCGATATTAACGTCAGGTTCCAGGGCTGTGTATAAGAGGTGTGATCAGGAAGGGGCGGCTGGAGGGAGACCTGTAGGTGTTGGTTCAGGACATAGAGGGAAGATTAGGGGAGCTGAGACGCCTTAGTGTTATGGATATCCAGGGTGTAGTCTCGTAAGCACAGTCAGTTGAGTCCGAGGTAGATTTTCTTTATGTTAACGACCTCGTAGTAATGGTGCGGTGTGTGGCTGTCCTTGGTTTTAAGATTCGTCCGATATTGATGGTAGACCCGCACTGTAAGAGTTGTTCATCCGTGTTGACGAGCAGGGCGAGCGAGGGTGGCTGCTCTGTCTTCTTCATGGGTTGTTTCTTTGGAGAGACGATCAACAGTGTCACAGGCAGTAATACTTACGTGGGGGAAGGGAAGTAATGGTAACTTGACGTGTGACAATGACGACAAGGTTTGGTGCACATGGGGCAGTGATCAAAGTAAAAGTCGTCGATGAAGGTAACCCCTCCAGCATGACTCTGTTATTAACCGATCATTACGTAATTAACGGGTTAAAAGATTTCAACATTTTCCACCGACTTGCTTGCAACCATATTTCTCCATTGACCACAAGGTGAAAGATCAATGGAAGTTAACACTCTAGCGTCCAAATTTTGATCTGAACTTTACGAATATGTTATAACTGAGAGGGACAGTCGTACTCTGGTTCTATTTTACTATTTTATAAGGTTTTACCGTCAGTATTGGTTTACCGTACTGATGATGTGAGTCTTATAACCACTACAGCCCAGATCACACCCCACTGTTTTGTCCACTAGCTACTGCATCAACTCATTAGTCCTCTGTCATGGGAGTGTCCAGCCCCCTGACAGGTGGCGGTCTTTGTGGCCGTCAGTCCCCCTGCCCTCATGTCACTGTGAGTCACGCGACGCCTCTCAAACCTGTCAACCACCTGTGTTGTATTTCAATATAAATAATGAGCTTGGCGAGAACCCAGAAAATATCACCTGTGACATTTAACACAACACCCCGATAAACTCAAAGTATTACTGGTCATGCCTGCAAAAACACGATGATGATGTGGTCTTACATATTACCAGATCACCTGTAATTAGCTGTTACTGTCGGCACAAATACAGTGAAAAGTAAAACTATAATAATTAATATATTTACCTGGCACTGTTAGAATAATAAAATGCGGAGAGAGAGAGAGAAAAAAAATCACTAGTGGATATATTTCAAGTGATAACCTCCTCTTGGTCCTTAAAAGTAGGATAAACAAATGTAAGAAGTGAAATATATGGACCATTAGCGTCAGGTGTGAGGGTCGAAGTTTAGGCAGCGAGAGATATATTGAGAGCAAACTAGACACCAACACTACTGCTTCACGGGAGGAGGGGGGGGGGGGTATTATTTCGTAGCATCTTTTAAAAGGTCCAAAAAACTCATTAAGGTTATTGAAGACTTTTTTTTATTCTGTACTGTTAACAGGTGTGTACAAGTGATTATGTACCGTTAACGGGTGCTTGTAATTGTGCACTCATAACAGATGCTTGTAATTCAATATTGTTAACGGGTTCTTGTGATTCAGTATACTGTTAACGGGAACTTGTAATTACATCCACCATTTTCTAGCTACTGTTAACTTTCTCATCACTCCCTGTTAACGGGTTACTTGTCTTTCCTATGCTGTCCTGTACTGTACTCTTTTTTTTCCGTTATGTAATTTTTGAAAGGCATCTGTACCTGTATTTAGGCAGATTTCCTACCTTCTCATTCCCTGTGTGTGTGGGGGGGGAGGAAGAAAATTCCCTCATTTGCCGTGTTTGCACATTTTCTTAGTCCGCTACCTGAGTTTGTAGACTAATTATGGTCCACACACGGGAGAGCTGAGCCAGGTGTTGTGCGCATTTACGCATTTTAGTCTTACTGCTGAAAATACGCTAATGCAGAATCGCCAGATGACTGTCATTAACGAACAAATAAAGCGTATAACGGACTCGGTTCTTATTTCAGGATTAAGCGCCAAAAATATGATGCTGTGACTGGTGAAAATAAGTACATGGGAGTCGTGGTTGACTTGCTCATCCCGGGGAACAAAGCAAAACATATTCAGCAAATTAAGGGACCACCTGCAAGTCTTCTCACACCTGGTAACAATGGAGACTCAGGAATGTGTTGTTTATCTACGTGTGGGAGAGGGTTCAGCGGAGTAAAATAATTAAGAGTTGACAGATTGATGGACGATAGACACCAGACAGCCTAAGGTGATGACATTAACCCTCCGGCCCTTTACTGGTAACAAGCTATTAACCAAGAAAATGATCGTCCTCGTCTCTACCAATTACATCAGCAAGAGCGAGAACCGTGTTTTGACTGACTCGCTCGTCCCAAAGACCCTCGTGATGACTGTCTCGTTCCTCAGCCCGCCGCTCGCCACTTACTTCACGAGGGGATTAGCATTATTTTTAGGGCTTAAAGGTAATATTAATTAAGGGTAGAGAGTCATAAACAAGGATTTATCGGAGAAGTACAGGTTAAGTGGGTGAGCGAGTTGATGGGAGATTACTGAGTGGTGAATACTGAGAGGCCAGACTGGGATCCCTCTCTAAGGCGTGTTGGTGTGCAGGTGTAAATAAATAACTATCTACTATGTCGTCACAGTTACTTACAACTTTATTTACAGAATTGATAATGTCTTCGTGTATAACTTAGTCGGATATACATGAAGTATACAGTAGTAAATCAGTCTAGTAACACCTATTAATACACAGCTACATAGTACATTATGTTTATATTTGGTTAAACAGAAGAATACAGAAACTGTTTCAGAGATAGGATCAGTAATTACGACTTTGTGGTCATCGGTTTATGGGTTGGGGGCAGGAGGGAGGCTGCCTTAACGCTGGCTCTCATCATTAGGGAAAATAATAATCTTTAAGAACAAGTCCACTGTGGGAAGGTAGAGTTTAGTTGTATAATAAGTTCTTAATATTAAAGCTAATGTTTCATACAGACAAAAGATATAATTATACAGTAGCTATGTGCTTAAATGTCGTATTGGTAATGACTAAAATAGTTAATTACTTGTACAGGGTAATTACAATCCAGACTATGGAGTGGGTGATACAGGAGCAGCACCGCCTCACGTGAGCTAAGGCCGTCCTCTGACCACCTATTTTAAGTGTCAGGTGTAACACTGGAGCCCCCCCTCCCCAGGGCGGTGACGTCACCATCACCCTCTTGTATAAATTCTTTCTTTCTTGGGAACTAAGATGACCAAGAAAACTCTCTACTATATATTTTGGAAACTGATTTTTCTGCCCATTATAGCAAAAAAGTTTGTTAGTTGACCTTTTTTTTATGAATATTTGTACTGAAATAGACAGCAGAAAGGTACTGTTACCTCGGGTTGACCAGGCATGACCATTGTTCCATTCTTCATCAATATTTGAAAACAATCGTGGGTGGATGTGAAGAGTCGGGGGTAGTAATGAAGGGGGGGGCAGGTCGTTATGACGGCCTGTATACCTCCACTCTGGGGCAGCATGAGGTGGTGGTGTGTTCGCGGGGTGTGTGAGGGCAAGTGGTGGTGTGAGGCAGGTGGTGGTGTGAGGCAGGTGGTGGTGGAGGGCAGGTGGTGGTGGAGGTGGCAGGAGGTGGTGGTGGAGGTGTGGTGGGTGGTGGTGGTGGTGTGGGGCAGGTGGTGGTGGAGGTGTGATGCAGGTGGTGGTGGTGGTGTGAGGCAGGTGGTGGTGTGAGGCGGGTGGTGGTGGTGGTGTGGGGCAGGTGGTGGTGTGAGGCAGGTGGTGGTGTGAGGCAGGTGGTGGTGGAGGTGTGAGGCAGGTGGTGGTGGTGGACTGGCGTGCGGTAGGGGCGTGTGAGCTGCTATTCGGATATGATTATTATATGACCCATTTTTATATATTTTTTAACCTTAGTCAGATAGTGTTCGCACGTGTATGTATGTGTGTACTATATATATATATATATATATATATATATATATATATATATATATATATATATATATATATATATATATATATATATATATATATATATATATATATATATATATGCGTGTGTGTGTGTGTGTGTTTGTGTATGAGAGCACCTACATCCTGACTTGTTTATAGTAATATTAATAATTCGCTGTTCTCAGTATAGGCAGTGTGTGTACTGAGGGTGGTGTGGAGAGGGGGGAGGGGTAGACTCCACTTTGGTTAAATGGTTCACATGTTTACTAAGTTACCTGCTTGTAGTTGTGTATACTTAAGCTTACATGCTAGTCATACCAACAACAGAGAATTACTGTATTAAATCTGCATATAATTATCTCATCACCAGATAAAACTCATTCTTGCCAAGTTTTGAAAGTGGATCCAGGGGGAAACACTGCCTTTAGGGACGAGGGCAACATTCTGGTTACATTACTTTAGGTATCAGATCCTTATTGTTATTTTTCACATTTGTGTATGTGTGTCTTCTTGGTAATAATCCACACAATGTCTTAGGGAGTTAAATCTGTGTAATTATTGTGAATCAGGTACACACCAGGTGCTTGACACTTGTTTATCAGTCACACGCCAGGGAGAGGAGACGGGTAGGGAGAGAGAAAGGGGGGGGGGGTTATGTGGTGGTGAGGTAGCCCTCTTAGATAGCAATACACTTAAGCAGTTTTCTTCACCGTGTGTTATTTTGAAATCAACTCAACATGAAACTATACACTTGAGGTATCCGGGATATACACCCTTGTAAATATTTCTATAAACACTTTATTGCTTGGCACAGTGTGTGTGTGTGTGTGGAGGGAAGGTGGGTGTGGTTCAGTGGATGTACGGTACAGGTGGGTGTGTCCTTGGGGAGAGTGTACAGTACAGGTGTAGATGGGGAGTAGGTGTGTGTGGGGGGGGTGGGGTAGGGGGGGGGGGCGGGCTTCACGCTGGCCAAGTCAACCACCTCGTACTATATTTAGCGTCTCTCTACCTGCCTGTCATGCCGCCTGCCAACTAGCCTTATTACTCTGCTGTTGTCTAGATTTAATTACTTTGTGTTGACTAATGAATAAGGGATCGAAACCTAACTTGGCCCACAGCTACTTAAAATTAGAGCCAAGCTAATTTAACATTGTAGTTTATATTCAGGCTACCATTGGTCTAATTAAGAGTCATTACAGTGTATTTACCAAAGTGTTGTACTGTAGTCTGTTGGTAATGTGTTACGAAACTGTAAACCTTGTTATTATACGGTATTATTCTCTCAATAACATTGTAATCGTGATTTATCTTGTTATATTGGTCATTTTGGTGTTATATTGGTCATCCTGGTGTTATATTGGTCATCCCGGTGTTATATTGGTCATCCTGGTGTTATATTGGTCATCCCGGTGTTATATTGGTCATCCTGGTGTTATATTGGTCATCCGGGTGTTATATTGGTCATTCTGGTGTTATATAGGTCATCCCGGTGTTATATTGGTCATCCTGGTGTTATATTGGTCATTCTGGTGTTATATTGGTCATTCTGGTGTTATATTGGTCATCCTGGTGTTATATTGGTCATCCTGGTGTTATATTGGTCACCCTGGTGTTATATTGGTCACCCTGGTGTTATATTGGTCACCCGGTGTTATATTGGTCATCCGGGTGTTATATTGGTCATCGGTGTTATATTGTCATCCTGGTGGTGTTATATTGGTCATCCTGGTGTTATATTGGTCATTCTGGTGTTATATTGGTCATTCTGGTGTTATATTGGTCATCCTGGTGTTATATTGGTCATTCTGGTGTTATATTGGTCATCCTGGTGTTATATTGGTCATTCTGGTGTTATATTGGTCATTCTGGTGTTATATTGGTCATTCTGGTGTTATATTGGTCATCCTGGTGTTATATTGGTCATCCGGGTGTTATATTGGTCATTCTGGTGTTATATTGGTCATTCTGGTGTTATATTGGTCATTCTGGTGTTATATTGGTCATCCCGGTGTTATATTGGTCATCCTGGTGTTATATTGGTCATCCTGGTGTTATATTGGTCATCCCGGTGTTATATTGGTCATCCTGGTGTTATATTGGTCATCCTGGTGTTATATTGGTCATTCTGGTATATTGGTCATTGGTCATTCTGGTGTTATATTGGTCATGGTGTTATATTGGTCACCGGGTGTTATATATTGGTCATCCGGTGTTATATATTGGTCATCCGGGTGTTATATTGGTGGTCATCCTGGTGTTATATTGGTCATCCTGGTATTGGTCATATATTGGTCATCCAGTGTTATATTGGTCATCCAGGGTGTTATATTGTCATCCGGGTGTTATATTGGTCATCCTGGTGTTATATTGGTCATCAGGGTGTTATGGTGGTCATATATATTGGTCATCCTGGTGTTATATTGGTCATCTGGGTGTTATATTGGTCATCTGGGTGTTATATTGGTCATCCTGGTGTTATATTGGTCATCCAGGTGTGATATTGGTCGTCATGGTGTGATATTAGTTATTTTGATGCCATACTCCAAGTGCTATATTGGTTGTCTTGATGCCATATTGGTCAACCTGATGGCCACTATGGTAGTGATCTATTTCATGCGGTCCTCATGATGCCATATTAGTTATTCAGGTCCCATTTGTTTATTTTGGTGCCACATTGTTCATCATATTGATAACTTTCATCATTATTATAGTAATGCAACCGTGGGCCCACTTCAGATTATTATAGATCCACCTTGTTTATTATGATACTTTATTGAATTTGTTTTCCAGGTTGGCCGGGAGACGATCAACAGCAGCGATGACCCCATCCTGAAGCAAGACATGCCCGCTGCACTCCACCGCGTTGAAAGTGCTGCCAAACTGTTAGAAGAAGCTTCTTCATTACTAAAAGCTGACCCTTACTCACAGCCTGCTAGGTGAGCCAATTAATCACACATATAATTACTGAGTTAAATTTACAGTCTTTCCTTTACTATTCAGAGGAATTGCAGTGTTATAGTCTGTTTTTTAACAATAATATAATGGAAATTTAGATACTGACATTATTATTTTTATACAAGGTCCTGTAATTATTTTGCAAACAATTATCAGGCCTATTTTTTTTTTTAAATTAGGTCACTGCAATAATCACACATGTCCGTCGGTCTGGGTATTTTTTAAGGTTTTCATTTTCTTAAAGAACCTTGTGTCCTTTAGAGATTTTTTTTTGCTGTTTTTACATTTTGTGTAGATTTAACCTACAGTATCCTGAGACTCTGAGCACCTATTATGGCACTCTTATATATAGTAACAAGCATTATAGTAACTGTATAGTATTCAGTGTTGTATATTTTCTTCTGCACTGTTTAGTAATGTGATTTTTATTTAAGATAAAGCTGTACTCCTGTACTGTCCATGCATTATGATTCTGTCTGCAATGTTGAAATTTGAATCTACTCTTTTACTCTTGCAGAAAGAAACTGATAGAAGGAGCCCGAGGTATCTTACAGGGAACTTCTGCTTTGTTGTTATGCTTTGATGAGTCAGAAGTTCGTAAGATCATCCGAGAGTGTAAGAAAGTCTTGGACTACCTAGCGGTAGCAGAGGTTATTGAAACTATGGAAGATTTGGTCCAGTTTGTTAAAGATCTTTCCCCATGCCTTACCAGAGTAAGTCCATAGAATTAAGTTTAGACTTTAAATTTGCAAAGATGTTTAATAAAATGTTTTTGACTTCAATACTCAACTAGTGCACAGAATGTGAGACTTAGCACTGTACAGTACAGTATCATCATTTGAATGACTTGCCCAAAAACATTTTAGTCTTTAATTATCGGTAAATAATTTGTGTTCTAATGAAGTATTTAAGAATCTCAATACAGTATAGGTATGATCTAAAGCAAGATATTTAATGTTTTCCAATAGAATTAATAAAATTTAATGTCAGCCAGCATGATTGCTCTACACTGTTCACTACAATTGGTTCTCTCCAGGTTTCCCGTGATGTAGATGGTCGCCAGCAAGAGTTGACACACCAAGTTCACCGTGAAATCTTAATGAGGTGTTTAGAAGGTGTAAAGACTCTATCTCCCATCCTTATTTGCTCTATGAAAATCTTCATCCAGATTTTCCACCAAGGTGGAAAGGGTATTGAGGAAGCCGCTGAAAACAGGAATTATTTATCTGGTAAGTCTTACATGTCCTTCAATTTTGTCATTCATTTTAGAAACTATTGTAGCAAGATGTTAGATATAAAACGATTCATAAACAGTCACAGGTTGTAGACTTGATATTAATGGTGACAGTTATTACTATTAGCATTATATCACTCAAGAAGGTGTAATATTGATATGTTACCAGTGTACTGTACTGTTTTGGCCAAGACATAAAGAACGTAGAGTGTTCATTTTCATATGCTTCCAACTATTGTCTTTACTGTATCATTTAAAAAAATAAAATATATATATATATATATATATATATATATATATATATATATATATATATATATATATATATATATATATATATATATATATATATATATATATATATATATATATATATATATATATATATATATATATATATATATATATATATATATACACAGTACATATATATATATATATCTGAACTAACCATTCCTTTGATTATTTAGTTCAAGCTTTCTCACAGAGTAAGGAATGGCATAATTTATTCAGTTTACCTGTAGACAGACTGCTTCACTGTCATTGTCATATTATACAGTACAGTATTCCTGCATCAGCTTTTAAGTGGAACTGCAGTATTTTGTTTCATATAAATTTTTGGAGTAAAGTTGATTTTTTAAATATTAAATATTGTTTCCTAGGGAGGATGACAGATGAGATCAATGAGATTATACGTGTGTTACAACTGACAACATATGATGAAGAGGAGTGGGATGCTGACAACCTGACCGTCATGAAGAAAGTTCTTAATGCCATTGATGGCAAAGCGCAAGCTGCACATGACTGGCTTCAGGTAAATAGGAGATAGGAATAATTGTAGGATTTTTCTACGTATAAGTAAATTTTCTTTGGTTAAAACAGATTTTTATGATTATGTATTGAACATACATAATGATATAGATAACACATACTGTATTTCAGGGTATGAGTTGTAAAAAGTTATCAAGTGAAATGCTCAGATTTTAAACATTTGATATCCAAATTGTGAACAGCAGTCCCATGTTAAACCTAGCATGTGTTCAAGTGTCTTGGTTTTAATGTTTGAACTTCGTCATCATCCATTGCTGCGTAAAAAAATTCTAAGTTATTATGAAGAATTTCTCTGCAACAGGACCCAACTGCTCTGCGTGGTGGCATTGGAGAAAAGTCCCTTCGTCAGATTTTATCCCAGGCTGGAAAGGTAGCGGATAGATCATTACCACCAGATCGTGATGCCATCAGGAAGCTGTCAGGAGATATTTCCTCAATGACTGATGCTCTGTGTGAACTACGGCAGGATGGCAAGGGAACCACACCACAGGTATGAAGTTCTGGTACTGTAGTATTATGCATGGTAGTGTAATATTAGAAGCTTTAGCAAAAAAAAAAAATAGTCAGTCTCTCTACCTATTGTCATTACTTCTCTCTCTAATATCTCTGTTTGGTGGATCAAGGGATATAGAAACTTCAAAAAAGAGAGGAAGTATGGTAATGAGATCATTGGTGCTAGATAAGTATAGGAAGTGACAAATAAGGACAAGGACAACAAATAGAAATGTCCACACATTAAAATACTGTATATACCATCTTTTATCCTTAACTTTGTATAAACAAAATACAAAGTTTTCCCATTGGCAAATTTAACAAATAAGTGAGCTAAGCTTCTTATAGACACCTTGTCCATTCTTAAAGGGAGTATAACAAAAGAAAAGTATTTATATGTATATATATATATATATATATATATATATATGTATATATAACTGTAATATAATGTATACTTTATCTTCAGGGCCAGAGCTTAGCACGAAGCATTGGTGAGAAACTGAATGAACTGAGTGGAACCATATCCCGAGCAGTGAACAATGTAGAGAGAAGTGGAGTACAGCAGCCGGCCCACACAGTTGCTGGACGATTGGAACAGGCACAGCGCTGGCTCAACAACCCTTCACTGGATGACAAAGGACTTGGACAACAGGCCATTGCTCTTATTGTGGAAGAAGGCAAACGGGTATAGTGTTACTGATGTTTCTGTAAATTTACCATTTGAATTTGTAAAATTTTGTGTTGTTAAATAATTGCAACAAATAAATTCAAGAAGGAATTGCTAATTTCAGCCATCAGAACACACAATCAACCGTTTTCCACAAAGGCGTAGAAAATAGCCATAAAACATTAACGATAATGATGATTTGAGAAAAGATTTGAAAACTATCATTATTATAGTAGCCAGACTAGCTTATGGAATATGTCTGTGATTTTGTGTCAAGTATTGAACCCCTTAAATGTAGAAATGGTCAGTAAGTGAACTGTTGGAGAAGATTCTATAAGCATTATCTTGGTCTGAGTGTGGGAAGAGGTGTACATGATGTTGATGATAACTTAATACTAACATATTTGACAGGTGGCAGCAGGACTAACAGGACCAGCTCAGACAGGAATATTGGCATTGTGTGAAGAAGTCGATAGTCTATCACAGCAACTGTCTGAGATGTGCAGACGTGGTCAGGGTGACACTCCACAAGCCCAGGCAGTTGCCAGGTACATATAAGCAGTTAATTATATACTCTTTGCGAGGCTGAAATATTGAAGACTTGGTTTTTTCACCATGTAATGAAGTGGTAACTAGCATATATCAGGTAGGCTAGTGCAATTTTAATAGCTGACTTGATACAGAATTAGGATACTGATATGTATCCCTGAGTTTATCCTATATACAGGTATTCACTTTTATTTGGGTTTCCTTCTTCCTTCCTCCCCTTTACCTGTTATAGCTGACATAAGTAATATTTGCCTTTCCAGAGCGCTCTCAACCAAGTTACAAGAGCTTAAGAACAAAATCCAGACTGCTGTTGTGGATCGGGTCGTTGAGGACTTTGTTGATATTACCACGCCCCTCAAGCAGTTTACTGATTCTGTCCTTGCACCAGAAGGTAAATGGTTTTAAAACATAAGAATTTAATTCCGTGCAATTGAAAATTATTTTTTTTTCAAATTAATGAAATTAGAGGATTAAATGGTTTTCTTTGCCCAAGTAATAATTTATATTATGGTTTGCTTCTTCACTGCTCATCAATTTACTAGTCATTAAGCCTTTGTTCTTATGGTGAAGGTTTATAAAAGGTGTATTAAACATCAGATACAAAAAGATATAGAATGAGTTACCCCGGTATGTAAATTTTGGGGAAAAAAATTAAAGAACCTTTTTTGTTACAGTTCATGGATTATAGGCCTGGCAAAAGCACATAATAGAATACCGTAGTTAGAAAAGGATGTGGGAAGAAATTAAATTAAGTAGAGTAAATAAGATATTGTTGAATGTAGTCCAGAGTTTGTAGAAGGAGAATGAAACATGTATAAGAGTCTTTGGAAAGAGAGAAGCTAGTTGCTGCAATTTCCCTTTTTTTCAGCAGATGTATACAGCACAGTATACCATATACAAATTGTACAAAGTTGATATACATATAGAATTAATTAATCTTTTACCTTCCTGCTCTCTTTTAAATGAATTATCTAATGTAGTAAATGTATATGTGAAGGATTTATCCATATTTTCTTCCTTTTAGGCACACCTGGCCGGGAACAAGCTTTTGATAATCGTGCAGCCAATCTTGCAAACTTCAGCAATCGAGCTGCCAAAACAGCTCTGATGGTTGCTGCTGGTAGCTCGGGAGGCAACAAGAAGCTAACAGAAGCTCTTCTTTCCTCTGCTGGACAGGTAGATTCTTACTAACTAATATTACTGCTTGGTGTAGGGGTACTTAATTTATGGTAAATTTTCTTTTGTCACTTAAATTTTGAGAAAAATTAAGCATTTTACCTTCACTGCATTTTATTGTGCAATTATTCACCATGGCACATCTTTCACATTACACAGTAGGTTTGGCTCCTGAAAACTTCCTCCAGTCCAAGGTTGTCCTGGCACTTAAACACACCTCTCCCTCACATGTAAGGTACATCACTGTTGACCACCTTACTCATTATCCTGCCCCATACATACTGTACATCCATTCACATTATTCGAATATATCTTATCATTAATCAGGACACATTCATTGACTCACTCCATTTGTCTGTTAAACCATGATATATATACTTGTATTTCTCTTTCTCAGATGTTTGTTAGGTGTGCATTTGTTAGGGTCTCGCCTGTTCTTCCCACTTTTATCTTCTTGTGTGATTTATCTTCTATTTTATTTCTTTTGTAGGTGGAAAGTTTAACTCCTCAGTTGGTGGCTGCAGGTCGTATTCGCATGACATATCCCACAAACAAAGCAGCCGATGAGCACTTTGAAAACTTGCGTCGGCAGTATGCAGAAAGTATTCAAAAAGTGAGAGATTTGGCTGATGAGGCTACAGAGTCTTCAGCATTTATTAAAGCATCAGGTACATAAGATATACAGCATACCCTCTACTAACCCATTGTTGCTGTTTCTGGTTTCACTGTTTTGGAAAATGTGTTTGGTCAAACTAGGAAGGATCATTTCAAGGGAAGCAACTTTAAAAAGATTCATCTAAGGCAGTGGTTCTTAAACTTTTTGCCTACCCCCTCCCCTCTGCATAAGTCCTAGATCCCACGCTCCCCCACCCCCTGATGCAACCCTTGGTTATTATAGAGTGGGAGGGATGAGCAATTGTGTACAAGACGCGTTCAGTTCCTGACCAGACTTTCTCTCTGACTGCGTGCTCCCCCCTTGGAATCTTCTGGGCGCCCCCCAGTTTTAGATCCACTGATCTAGGGCATGTAACTTGCCAGCTAGTTTGTATCACCAAATAGGCTGCAAACATTTAAAATGTTCTTGGATCTGTACAATGTTTTGAATGATTCTGAATTCATATCATTAGCAAGAGTCGCTTATTTTATTTTACAGATCCACAGGTACAGTATCCCTCTTTTAGTATTAATTCACTTAATGTTAATTCACTTTAATGATAAAAAATATTTGACACACTTTTTCGCTTAACATTCAGTAAAAATTCGTTTTAACAATAGCTTGACTCACTGGGAAAGGGAAAAAACTGGGGATGAGGTGGCCTTTGAGATAACATGTTGCCATTGTTACATGTAACAAAACTAATAAGTTGTGGAAAGATCATTACAATACTGTAATGTGGCTTAGAAATAAGAAAATATAATTTAAAACTGTGTGCTATTGTTTTGTTACATGCTATGTATCAATTTTATTATTTATCATTGTAATTTTTTTTTACCCGTACACACAATTTGAATTTTTTTTCAAATTAGGTTGCATTGTGCTCAGTAAATTGTTTAACTGTGAACCACATTGTTTATATATAAGTTTGGTGTTAATAAATCTATTGTTCAACTTTGAAACCAATTATAATGATCTTGTTTATTATTTAATGGATATATTCTGTTGGGTGAGAGCTTTTCACATTTGTGTTAAGAATTATGTTTATTGTGTGTTTCATTTGTAATAAATTTACTAATGTACCAACAGAGGACTTGATCAAAAGACATACTGCAGCCTGTGAAGCATCTATAAAAAATCATGAACCCCAGGCCATGGTTGACAACACAAGTGCAATTGCTCGCCTTGCAAATAGAGTACTTATGGTAGCCAAACAGGAGGCTGATAACTCTGAAGATCCTAGTTTTGTAGCCAAGGTCATTGCTGCCTCAGACCAGGTACAAGCAGGTGAGCATAATCTTAAACTTTTATCATTGTAATTGGTATATAATGTTGCTGAGGTACCATTCAATATTCTTTGTGATTTGCAGGAACCTATTGTTTATGTATTTACTGTTTTGTTTTGTTTTTTCAGGGAAAGAGAGAAAGTATGTGCATGTATGTGTACATGTAGGTGTGCCTTTGTAGCTAATATTTATAATTTATTCTTAATACATAGTAAATTTTTTGTGTTTATCACTCAAGCTGTGACACCAATGGTGCAGAACGCAAAGGATGTTGCCATGAATCCAGAAGATCAACGAGCCATCAGCAGGTGGCGTCAGTCCAATCAGGCTGTGAGTAATTTTTATTTTATCTTCATACGAGTACATGAATAAGTTTTGATTTCCAAGTGTGAAAAATTGTACAGTACTGCACAGTGTTCATTGTATCATGATGTATTATTATAAACCATCCTTGTTATTGAAGGCTAGAGAACCTTCTCTTCTCATGAAAAGAAAGATGTATGCAAGTGGTGTGAGAAGTATGATGCTGTATGGCAGACTTGGCAGTGAAATATGGGTGGTTAAGGACAATGACAATGATTTGGTAGATGTGCAATTTGACACTGAATGATAGGAAACCCAGTTCAGAGCTAAGAGGGTGTTTGGGTATTTGAGATAATTGACCAAGTTTTGCGTAGAGATAGACTGAGATGGCTTGTGCATGTGGAGAGAATGAATAAAACCAATTGGGTCAAAAGATGCATGAGTAGAGGGGAAGAGAGCTAGGGGTAGGTCAAGAATGTTTGGGGAGAGGTTTATTAATGACTGAGTTAAGAACTTGATGAGAGATGCTGCAAGAGACCATGCAGGTAACTGGCTAACACATGCAAGCATGGAAAATGGCTGTAAAACAGTTTGGTGGTGGGCTATGATACTTGAAGTAATCTCATAAACTAGGTCAAGATTGATAGCGCATTAATAGTAAAGTCCATAAAAGTTAGCTGAAAGACCAAAAACACAATCCGTCAGTGCACTACAATACAGATTTATTCAAACACTCTTTTCTGTCACAGCAAGACTGCCTTGAGAAGGATTGCATATTATCCACATGTCAGTGTTTGTGCAATTATTAGTCAATCATAAAATTTAATAAATCATGCATGGATAAGCCAATTAAACTGTGTCAGTTGAACATTTCTACATACCTGACAGTGACAATTATTGAACATAATAATGTTAAACACTGACACCCCTACTGAGTGGATCACTTACCTATTGCGTATCTCCTTGGTAAATCCACCACTGAATATATTAATAACAAGACGGGTTTCAGTGCTTTAGTTTTTTGGTCTTCCCAAGTTCTAGTCAAGATTTTAGGATTTCAATAATTTTAAGTTATTTAACTCCCTTTGGATGTTAATTAGCAGTACAGTAGCCACTTTAACTCAGGCCAGAGAAGCTTGAGTTGATACTTTAGACTGCTCCATAATTCTTTCATAAAGTTTCCAGATCATGGGACTGGTGTTCTGTTAATATGTAAAAGAGATTCCCCAAAATACTTGCAGTAAAATAATTCAGGAATGTTTTGGAAGCACTGTAGTGCTGTACAGTATTTCATCTGCACTGGTAATTCAGTTGTCAGAGGTATCTTAATAGGATTATGGTGCTGCAGGATTAGGTGATTATTAATTTTGGGATTCCCAGAGGATTGCACCAGACATCACCCACTAGGAGTTGGTCAGATGCTTCCTCTCTTTCATTGTAAGATTTAAAATGCATTTCAATGGACTTGAAGTTTTGATGAGAGAGAGTTTCAAATTTGGGTTATTTAATCTAAAACCATTTCACAGATCAGAGTTACATCGCCAGGCAACAGTGTATTTTTTGTTTTGCGGCTTTGACTTTTATTCCGCATGAAAAGTTTATCAGCTCCACCAATGCCCTAGATTAATAGAGATATTAATAAAACATAGTTGCTGAAAATTCGTGGCATACAGGAAACTTAATGTGTTTGCAAATGTTATTCTTAATACTTAAATAATACTAGTGGATTTTGGAGGATTAAATTGTAACCTATTTCCACCATCTCCCAGTTATGGTCTTCATTTTATACAGTAATCCATTCACCAAGCTGCTGGTTATAAATGTGAGAATGTTCATGAAATCCCAGCTTTGAGTGATTGGTGTGAGTTCCTTCCCTCTCCCAGGTACTGTACAGTGTAGGGAATATGAGCCAACAAATTGATATACAATTGAACTTAACAAACAGAGATCAGATCTAGGAACATTTTCTATGGCTAGGGTGAAGAGCTATTATAGCCAGGGGAGAGACTACCATGGCCAAGTGGTCTTTTCGTCTTAGTGAACAACACTCATTTCCTCCAGAAACCTTTTTTTTTTATAATTGAAGGTCCAGTTTGAGTTGGAAAGATAATTGCCATTCTGAAGTCCAGTATTGTAGTGTAGAGCCATAATCACACACAATAAGGTGGATATCTGGGATGTAACTAAGCTGCCATTAGTCATGAAAAAGGATTTCATAATCTATTACCCAATTTGACAGATATCAAGAGTTGATAGGATTTAAATTGTTTGCAATAGAAGAAAGCAAAGCTCTGCT
Source organism: Homarus americanus (assembly GCF_018991925.1). Lineage (NCBI taxonomy): Eukaryota > Metazoa > Arthropoda > Malacostraca > Decapoda > Nephropidae > Homarus > Homarus americanus. Next base: position 461,855 of record NW_024741581.1, read on the forward strand.
ATAGAAAAGATAACATTACCTGTCGTGCCATTATTTATAAACTTTATTCCTAAAGGCTTCTGTCTGTTACATTAAACTTGTACAGCTTAAACATACATCCGTTTCTCTGTAAGCTGTTTACATGTCAGCTGTAGATTGGTCAGCTTTACAAAATTAATTTACAGATTCTACAGCCAGGTGCATGTGTTCAGCACACTCAACAAGGTCATCAGCCTGTAACGTCAGTGAGTTCTTCATTTAGAATTTCTATGCTTACATATTTTGTTGCTAGCTTAATTATGCAATGCACCATTTATATGCTGAATTCCCTTTGCAGGCTTCTGAGAGGACAGAGTACACCACCAAGGTACTGATAATGTACTGTGTTGGACTTTTAATTGTACCCATAGATGTTATTGTTTACTTTATGTTGATTATGTTTAATTTGAAAAAGAAATAACAGAGTGGATGCCTCTTATTGGTATTCATATCAATAACAAGAACATTGGATACCTATTATAGATACGAGTATTTATGTAAATGACAGACACAGTGGACACTTATTATTACTTAAGGATGTATTCCTTTGATATCAACTGAATGATTTTCCTGTTAGATTTGCTGATTATTGAATTTTGAATCTAGTGAGCTTATACATTTGTTAATTTAATATATTAAAAGTACTGTAAAATGGAAGCATACATCTTTCTCCACCCTATCCCATGAATTCCACTTTTCACCTCACGGTACTCTCAGATACTTGGCTTATTATAGGAAGAGTTTATGAATGTCTAATGAAGTTCTGTAAAGACTTCAACCAGCTGTTCATTGAAGCATTGAGGTACGTGGACGTCACTTAAAAGTAAAACTCAATATCTTGACTCTTGTAGGATGTGTTGTCTCTCCGGGTGTGTATACAGCTCTGGCTGTGTTCCTGTTCCAAGCCTCAGCCAATATCTTGACCCAAAGTTTGTTAGTTTAATGTATCCTGTAGACTCATTTAACTCAATGTTCCTTCTTATTAATTGTTAAATTATATTGGTAATCGATTATTAGTTTATTTATATAAACTAATTTACTAAATTTAAAGTAAATGACAAGGAGAGTCAATTCATCTCATCCTGTGAAACTATCTGATGGCCACTCTTATTCATTAGACTAATTACTGTACAGTGACCCCTCCGTTAACGAACTCAATCCGTTCCAGAAGGTCGTTCGTTAACCGAAAAGTTCGTTAACCGAAACCATTGTTTCAATGGGTTTTTGGGTAATTGGTTCCAGCTCACCGAAAATTTCCTAAATTCAACAAAAATGGTAGAAAAGTTCACTTACTTTGAGGTGTGTATGTAGAAGGCTCCTGGATGATGATGATGGGATTTAGAATGGGGGTGGAGGAGAAGGAAAAAGAGAAGGCATTGGGGTGGAAGAGAAGTCATCCCATGGCGCCATTTCACCCATAAAATTTTAGCTCTCTTGGTGTAATTCAAGATTATTTTCTTTAAATCAACACTGCACTGCATTATATATTGTCAATATGTAAAATATATTTCAAAATGACCAATAATTTGCTTGGAAACACAGAAAAAAAGTGTTTAGTTGAAGAGAGTCTCAAGCAAGATGTTACCTCCAGTGAAAACAGAGAGAGACTAACTCCTGTTTGCTGTGTTAAGAGGCTGGATGCCGCACATTAAACTAGTCACTTTACCTTCAGTTATGTTCAATAATTGTTAAAATGACTAAAAAATTGAATATTAAACTTTTAAAATTATTGAATAGTATAAACTTCTTGATATTTACTAAAATAGTAAGGAATTTAAGCCCTAGAACCGATTAATGTATTGGCGGACTGATACTAAAGCTGGTTGCCCGGTCAGTGCAAGCGAAAACATGTTGAGGTCGGTTCGTAAGAACTTCGTTAACCGAATTTTTTTTCGTTAACCGAATTGAAGATCCTTATGGAAGGCAGTTCGTTAAACGAAATTACGTTAACCGAGGTGTTCGTTAAACGAGGGGTCACTGTATTTATAATAGTAATAAACCTTCACCACTATTTATATTTTTATACACGTGAATCATGGATTATACAAATTATTGTAAGAAATTCATGATTTACCTGACAGCAAGCCTATTTCACATTAGATTCACATAAAATCACACAATCATTCATCTAGAATGTGCACACAGAGCAGGGGAGATAGGAATGGAATACGGGTAGAGTCTCCCATGCATCCTGTATGGGTCTCACCTGCTATGCCATTATGAGATTGCATTATCATATCTCAGAATATTGCTAGTTATGTAAAAAATAATTAAAAAATTATTTGAAATTGACTACAGTATTTTACTGCCATTCTGTGTTACAAGTTAGTGGATTCCAAGTTATTAAGGGTTTACTTTTATTCTCCAGATTCCACAGACAGTAACTGCAGGCTTCAGCTTGCTTGCTTCTGTTACTGAAAAATCAAAATGCCTATCACTTTTTTTTTCAGATGTATTGATATTCTCAAGAGCATTAGACAGGACAGTCTCTTATGACTTGATACCATTTACGTTGTGACTAGTAAAGCACTAACCATGATTTTTGGGGTGAGGTCCCAGAAACACCTGTAACTGTGACCAATCTTGGGATCAGTCTACCAATGCATTGCAAACAAGGCCTTCAGAAGGTCACAAATCAAGCAATAGTTATGTCCAGTCCTAACTAGGAGTTTGCTTCTCAACTTGGATGCTGATTTTGTGGTTATACGCCAATAATGTCCTCAACTTTCAGAAACCATTAATTCAGAAATCTGTTGATGCCATAAATTCTTATATAAATAAAATACCAGTGCCGGACCTCCAATGTGCTGTGACACTTTAGCACTTGAACATTATCCAACTACATCTTTCCTTTACTTGTTCTGGCTATCAATATTGCATCAATTCATAAATGCAGAATTGATCTCTTAAACTCCTTATGAATGAGAGTGTAGGTTAGTGACTGGTGTGCCCTCCCTTGTTACAATGGGTAGTAAAGTTAGTTGAAATTGGTTAGATATTACTGTACTGGAATTCCTCCAAGATCATTGACATTGTTTGATGAGTTGTATGCCATTGTGTCTTCATAACTCATTGGCCTCCAGCTCAGTGTTGTTCTTTAAGGAAATCTTTTGACTTGTGGCCTTTTATAGCTTGTGCTTAAAATGGGGAGTTAGTTATTGTAAGATCAGTCTCGGCCAGTGTCAGAGGTTCTCAAAGCTACATAGTTGATACATTACTCTGAGGCACCGATCTATGGGCTCAGCCACATGAAGGGGATTTCAGGATCAACCCTTCCTTTAGGTTATTAAAATATTATGTGTTCCATGTTGTCCCTCTTGTAATGTACAGTAATGGCAAAGTAGAGCACAATGTAGTTTGAGAGAAATTGATGCACTTGAGATACAGTAACTTACTATTTAAGACCAGCCTCTTGTCTGTCAACATTTTCAAGAGATTAAGAATAATAAATGTGTCGGGTTACCAAACTCCCTCCTTTAGACATACTTCTGAGATCCAGAATATGTTGAGAAATATAAGAGCAACTTAAGGGATACAGTTTATGAAAATTTATTAATTCTATTACAGATTTTCTTATTAATTAATAATTAATAGTTGTTTTTTCCAAGGTATGAATATTTATTAATGAATAGAAATTAGAATTACAGTAATATCTCCGTTAGCCGGAATCCCTCAAACCCGGAACTCTCCGATTGCCGGAATTGACATTTTCTCGGAAAATCGTTCTCAAAGCCGAAATTTTCCGGAAAATTCCGGCTTTGAGAACGATTTTCCGAGGGGCACATCTTCTGGAAAATTTCAAGAAAATTTTCCCGATACCCGGAAAATTCTAGGGATGGGAGAGTTTTTTCCGGATTTGATGTAATGGGCAATTTCTGGAACTTCTGAGAACATTTTTCCGTTACCCGAAAATTTTTGGAAAATTCCGGGGATGAGCGTTTTTTTTTCCGGCTTTGAGAGAGTTGTCTTGTTACCCGTAAATCTCTCATTCCCGGAAGTGCTCTGCACCAATTGTTCCGGCTAACGGGGATATCACTATTGCCAATTATATGTACTGTAGATTTAATACCAGATTCATGAAACTATGGCAGTTATGTAATTGCCAGCACTTGACTATGTAATTTTATTTTGAACAGCTTCTGAGTGCTGTTGGTGAAGTAAGAAGAGCAGTGATGGTGTATCCTGAAGAAGAACCTATTATCCCACCACCTCCAGACATGTCCTCTCTCTCACTTAATGGTAAGGCAATCACAAACTATTTACAGATTCTTGGTTTTCTATTTTTTTTTCCAGTTGTAGGACTGGCTCATTTAGCAATTTAAGCAAAACATATATATATTGCAAAAGAGAAATGAAAAGATATTGATATTGGTTCTTATTTTCTCATTACAAAAGTTGCTTTGTTTGACTGTTGTATAAAAGCTTTCTTTGTGAAAATATTGTATATATTTCTATGTAGGAACAGTTCTTATATTCAGCCACATTTTTTAGGCCTGTGGTCATTTTTATTTACCATAAGCAAATAATTTTCACAAGTGTATGAATTTCATATTGCAAATAATTATTTGAAATATTTTTACAATCAAGGACTGTTCAAATTTTCATTATTTTTATCAGTTTATAATGCTTTGAGTTCAGTACATTTCTGAATATTAACTACAGACCAAACTTTTCAAGCACCCTGTTATTTTATGGATGCATCAGGTAAGCTGACTTGTAAGAACTGTGCTCATGGTGGATTGAGGAATTTGCAAAAAAAAAAATTTTGACTGGTGATGGGTGCCTGTTGTACGTATTTGTTTCTTCTCTTCATTTACTGTATTCAACTTCTCTTATGGTAATGAAATCTGAATTAGATGTAAGGTTTATTGCTGCAAAGAATATTTTCAGCCGAAGAGTGTGTATTGCCTATAGGCATAATAGGTATGCTGAGCATATGTGCCTTTACTTCCAACAGCAGCTCCCCCGCGGCCACCAGCCCCTCCACAAATCGACCTTGATGATGACATTTTTAAGGTGGATTTCATGAAAATCTTTGGGGAGCCGGAGAGAGCAATTACCCCCTCACAGTACCAAGGCATTCGCTTGCCTGAGAGAGGTAGAGTTGGTAGACAGGACCCTGAATTGGCTGGCTCATTTTGGTCATGTATTAAGTTGGGAGGGCATAATTCAGATTCATTTTTAGCTTCTGAAATATGGAAAGTAAATGTACCAAGGCACTGATGAATGCCAAGGTCCACTAAGACAGTTCACATTCACAAGAATTGTACATTTGTTTTAAGCTTTTCATGAATGACCACAGTGTAGAATGTTCCATAACTCAATATCCTTTTGTAACCTGGAAAATTGAGTTGAAGCAGAGTCAGAGAGCTTTTTTTTCCATTGTTTGTTTAGTATCTGTCGGCAAATGTTCAATATTTACCATCTGTTGGGAATATGGATCATGAAAGTGGTATGCTGCTTGTTATAGATAATGGAAAAAAATTCTGCCTTAGATCATACATCCAATCAAAGAGCCTATAGCCATATTAGCTCTGCATGGAATGTGCCCAGAATTTGTTAATGTCTCAAATTCGAAGGGGTCGGGATTAAAAATTACACCTTTTAGTTAATATAAAATTATTTTATAATTATCATTGGTGCTAAACACTTCTTTTTTTTTCTTTTCTTTTTTTAACTTTTGTCATGATCCATAAAGTATCTCATCGATAATCTATACTGATCTCACATAGTGCTGGTATTGGTGCTACATATAGCAACCACCAGTTTCACTCTTGACCCCTTCAACCTTCCTCCCCATAATCCCAGTGTGCTATTTTGCTCTTTTTGTCTGGATCCATATTATAATTGGGTGGAGATGTGTTTCTTAACCCTGCTGTTGGTGTACTAGGCTTGGTGGAAAACATATAATATTTGCTTTACATTTGAAATGCTAATTAACATTAGGTGCAACACAAAATTAATGGAAGTGTGTTTGATATCTCACCAACATGTAGGTTATCATTGTTCTAACATGAAACATGGAATAGAAAGCTTTTTCCAGAAGTAAAAATTGTTTACAGTACAGAAGGTATATGCAAGAAACTGTATTGTTTTCTAAGCTTGATTGTGTATCTGCTGTAACTGTTGCTGTTTAATTCTTTTTATAGGGAATTACTTTGATTCATAAAAAGGGTTTTGAGTATCGACTGGAGACTGACATTCTTACAGTGGTATACTGTAGACCAGTGACATGGGAAATGAATTAAGAGAAATTACAGTACAGTATATTTCTTTTCTTTTTTTTCTGTATGATATGTAATGCATTTAGAAAATAATTGTCCGTGTTTAAATCTAAATGCACCAATTATAGTAGTACTGTATATTTAAGATGAGATAATTCCCCTAACATTAACTTCAATCCTCTTTAGGCACTCAAAGATACAGGGGTATTGGGATTGTAAGGCCTTATCATTAAAATCATTAGATTGCACAGTACTCAGGGGGCAAAATATGAGCAAATCTACCATTATTTGATTACTGTACTTCATTTTTCATTTACATTTTTTATCTCCAAATAGACAAACACCATACAAATAAGGTTATAAAAGAGAGTGGGGTCTGTCCAGTGCAAGGAAATAATTAAAAATCTAACTATACTGTACACTGTACTCCCAAAGGGTATAGGTATTCACTATATAACTGGCAGCAATGAACATTTAGTGTGTCAGTTAATAGGAATATCCACCTTCCAGTTGTTGCCTTGTATATGGCACAGCAGGTAAGTTGGGCAGGTCACACAGGGAGGTGTTTTATGTCAAGAATCATTGATAATCAGTTTGTCAACCCCAAATAAAAACATTGCATTTTCATTTGTTAATGGAGGAAGTGGGGTATGGTAACCAAATACAGTATGACATTTTTATTGCAAGCAGTGGTATTTTATCATGTCTTAGTCAGCTTTGGTAGCTGGTTTGAGGAAGCTAAGAACATTTGATTACTAAGAATCTAAACTGCATTTCTAAAATAGATGTTTGTCTCCATAAATTCAGTAGATACAGTCCTGCAAATATACTTTTTGTTCTAGATATGCAGATACTACACCTCTGCAGTCTCAAAAGGGTTAATTGTGCAATATAACAATAATGTAATACTTTGATAATTGACGAGATAAAAAGTAATGTGTATTATAATTAAAATGTTTCTGTGTTGATATTTTTTTTAGGTAAAATTGTCATATGATTCACCTTTTCGCATTTATGGATATCTGTTACTCACTCTACTGTATTTACAAAAGTGTTGACCATTTTTTATACAGGACACCAGTGTGTATATTCATCTCTTAAGCATTATATAGTTTTCAGCTAATTTGTACATTTTTTTTCTCATTAATAGGAAAGATCACTGAACTTGAACAGAGATCCTCTGCGTCCACACTGCCCTTAAAAGGCCGTTCGGCCTACAGTACTCACTTTTAGTTAGACAGTTCTAATATTTTTGTAAGAAGCTGTAGCTCATGAGTGTGTTTTCTCACAAAATGAATGCCAGGTCTTAAAATCCCCCACTGTTAGTTAGACCAAAAAGAATAATCAGTTAACAAACATTTTATTTTATTTTTATAATAAAACAAAAGATTTTGTTTGTACATAATACAGAACAGTATCACATTACTTTAGTGATTCATATCTAAGTAAATTACATGAGAACATGACTGCTATTTCTTGTAGGCGTTTCCTCAGTTGTCAAGGTCAAATATGTACTGACCAATACTTGTCAATCTGAAAACTTCTAAAGTAGATTTTTTTTGTATATATACATTAAATTATTAGTATGTACAGAAAAGAAAGTAATCAAAATTAAAATAATTTTAAATCTATAAATAAACAAACCTCAGGTTATTGACTGATAATTAGCCATTAAAATCTCTCCTTGATAAGAAATATGGAGGTTCTCTTTTATCTTTTGTTTATCTTCTCTTACACTGAAGTGAAAGCTAATTGCATAAGTATAATTTAAATACAGTAAACCTGTGCTACACCATGGCCATGCACATCAAATTTCACTTTCAGAACAAACTCTTTAGGGAACATATTTTATGTTCAGGCACAGTGCTCAGATTATTGCAGTCTGTACTGTAGTGAACTGCCAAGACCAGCTGCCTGTGCACACTTCAGCCATGACCACAGAATCAAAACTCCTTACCTTGACATTTAATTACATAAAGAATTTCATTTTGAACTTTGATATACTTTTAGTCTCTTGCATTGACTTGCTTTGAACAATTGTTATTCTAATTTATTATATTTAATCAATTAACTTGCTTCCCAGTGTAAGTATAATTATGGGAACAATTAAAGACTGATCATGCTCATATAATTAAACAAAATTACATGCTGTCTAGGTTATTGTGATTACCTCCATCCTGTTCTTAATATTTTTGTATTCAATAGAATAAAGTTTTCCCAAATCTCCAGGTATATGGTGCATGTTGGCTGAAGTATTGTGCCATTCTCAATTTTAATTTTATGAACCGAATTTGGAATTTAAAATTATTATATACTATCAGATCAAATAATTTAATGGCAGAAGCAACAAACTGAGCACACCAGCCATGAGCTGTAAAGAGGTCCAGAAAGGACCATGGCAAGCCTAGAAATATGTTATCATTGGCTGATCTGGATTCTCAAACATTTGTATGATCATTATTCCACATAACAGAAAATGTAAGAAGGCAGATAATATTTAAGAATGTCAAAATTACATCGTCTCCACCTTAAGTATATATGTACACTTAGCACCATTTAAGGGGAGAAAACTATCTAACAAAGAGAACCTTTTTCGAAGTCTTCAGCATAAATTGAGACGTGAAGGGGCAGTATCAGTGCTGTACCTCTTAAAGCAACCGGTTTCCTCCCATTTGAGATCAGATGTAGGGGGGTGAGGTAATGTTATCCATATTACAACCTCATGCCTCTACCTGCACCACACCATCACCCACAACACTTTATATAACTACCCACACCACCTTCAAATTTGTAGCCATGTATCACTTCTCATTCAGCCTCGCACATTGCGGTCTACAGCATAACCTTATATGTGTATGGTGCCTATGCTGTCCACACTCAGTCACTCTGTGAGGGGTGGGGGGAAGCAATGTTGAGCTGAGAAGTCACCCCCAAACTCTCTCTCTTTTGCTTCATTTTTCTGGGGGTCTTCTGTCTGCTGCCATCTGTTTCTGTCAGTTGCTTTACCTCAAGTTATTTTTTTGCTTTCTAAAGTAACACACTTGTTACTCCCCATTCTTACCTCCCCAATGGTGGAAGAGCTTTAGCTGGAGCAGAAGATAAAGCCTGAAGTTAGCATCACAGAAACACCTTGCTTTTTGTAATCCCAGGGGTAAGCACTTTGCTCCATCCATTTTCCTACAAGTTAAAATTAAGTTTTACCAGTGCACAGATTTTTTTCCAAAGGATTATGATCCAAGAGTACTGTGGTCAGTTATATCACAGCAATATTGGAACACATTGATATGATATGGCAGGGGCTTATTGTATTTAATGATAGTGTATTCAAGTTGTCCATGTGATATTTAACTAAAAAAAAATATTACATATACAGGTACTTTGAAAATGAAAACATGATTTTTAAGTAGGTGTAGTTACCAGGGAGGGTTTGTGTGTAGGGAGAAATTGAGCTGTTGTTAAGAATGAACACTAGTGGAACACAATGACAAACTTTTGTATGCAAAAACAGATTATTTAAGTGTAAATATTCAACATCAGTCTTCTGTATACCGTATTCTGTAATGTTATTCATTTTTATTCATTGTATTGATCTCCATAATGTATTTTTTTTTCTTGTTCTTAATTGGACCGGAAATTTTGTGTTATGTCACTCATTATCAGTCACCCACACTTGTCTGTACATTACACATGTGATTGTTTTTTCATCATTTTTTCACAAGCACCTTATTACTATGGAGACTTGCAAGGTGAGATGCAATTAAGAACTATAGGCAACAGACACATAGTTTAGAATTGTTATGTTGGTAAATGACTGAATGCCCCTCTCTTTTTTTTTTGGCATGTTGGTCATAGCTTTTTATTTTTTTCAGAAGTGAATCTAGAAGCTGATACTTAAAAGAACACCTTGAAACAGCTATACACAAAGAGAGGTGTTATAATTACTGTGTGCTTAGCTTCTAGCCTTTACTTCACTGGCCACTGGCATGGTCATTGTTTATATGATATACTTTATTCTCTTTTCAGGAACATAGCTTAAAGGCATGGTGTTTTGTGCTCTCTTGAGATATTAATCATTATATCATATTGTGTTTGAAAAGGAATTGGGCTGCATATATATAGTCAGATGTCATTTATGGCTGAAATGGCTTCCTTCTCATTTTTGTGGAATGGTGTGTAATTCTACTGTTTGGCTTGATTAGAGTTGACTTTAGCATTTTGTCCAGAAATTCTTTCATAATAAGTTATATGCTATATTTGTTAAGCATTTCCGATCTGATCCAATAAGCATTTGGCAAGAAGAATTCTCCATGCTAACATTGGAAGTACATAGTATGTATAATAGAATAACTTTTTAGGTACTGTATTAAAGATTGAAAGTGTTGGATATTTAATCATCATGAGGCATTGCTCAGGGAATCTGATGATACAAATTGTACTCGTTCAAAAAAGTTTAAAAAATATGATGGAACAAGAACGTCCTCATCCACCAGGAAGTTAATTGCCTGCACCAGTAAGTCTAGGGGTCAGAGAAAAACACAGTGATAGATGTTGTAGTTCAAACTTGACTTTAGCATCCCCAAGAAAGATATTCTTGCCAAATATGAAGATCATGTAAAACTATGGAAAGACAGATTAATGAGCAAACTGATTAAACCGAGTACATTATATGCCCTTCAGACAATAATATTTATAGCAAAGTTTATTAGGAAGATTCATAATTGATTTTTCTTATAGGTGCATAACTACAGGTATCCCCTAGTTATGATAGGGTTATATTCCTGAAAACTCCATCACAGGTCAAAATATTGTAAATCTGGATTGTTATAACATGGAGTTTAATGGGATACGTTCCCAGCCAGTCCTACACCTACAGTACAGTATATCTATCACCGAAAATAAAATTCGTACAATAATACTATACCTACAACACAATTAAAAAAAAAGTCCCCACATCATTAACAAGAAGGCTGGTCATCATTATATGTCCCCTTCGAGGCTAAGGGAACTCTCGAAGGTGGAGTGGAAATGTCACTCTTGGCTCCCACACAGCTTCTCTTTGTTAAGCTTCACCTCCAAAGACACAGTTTTCCTGGGTGCATTGTCCTTCCCAGATATTTTCAAAGTTACGCTGATCATTACGCAGTCTCAAAAACAGAGCGAAAGCACTTGTCACAAAAACACATTGATTGATGATAAAGTTAATTTGGTCAACACTGCTCACATCATGTTCACAACAGCAGAGGCAAAACACTTTAGTCACAAAAAAACATAGCCAAAATCACTTCACACTCACAAAAACAGAGTAAAATATGAATATTAGTGATGTCCTCTCACTGAAAGGTAAAAAGAAATTATAAGTCTCAACATCAATACTGACCGATAATCATTGAACTACATGATCATGGCCATGTGCGATCACCATGGAACAAAACTTGGGACCAAAGTGCACTGTGTGACTGCACTAAGAGATGCATTTTATATACTGCATTGGCCAGACGATGGCCATCATTCATGCAATTTTTTTTTTTAATTTGGAGGTGGTCTTAATACATTATCATCACTAGAGCAAAATATCATAGATAGGGAGATTGAATCAGGGGATACCTGTATACGATGTTGTCATAATATACAAGTTTCACGTGACTGAAAGAAAGTTTTCAGGGAGGATTGCATTCAAAGACTTAAGTTGTGGTGAGTTATCACCTACTTGCTCCTGAAGAAAGTCGAATTCCTACTCATAATTCCATATAAATTGTTCGTCAAATTTACCATGATAACATACTTATACCAAGCCCAGTCTTGAGGAAGGAGAGAAAAAACTATGATTAAACCCCTCAGCAGGAAGTTAATGCCACTCCCTATTATTCCATTAATCAAGGGATAACCCACACAAGCGTGGAAAATGGCCTTAAAACAGTGATGATGAAGGATGAATTAATCTATTTATCAACTTGGTCGCAGCCCAAGGGCTTAATAAGTACATTAGATAAGTCACTTGGCAGAAGGCATTAGATTTTGAAGTTATGCTTAATAATATGAAGGGCAGTCTCGGTGTATTGTCAGTTTAACAGAAGAACTGGAAGTTGTGAGGTAATTTAGATATTTTGAATCGATATTTAAGAAGATGGGAATGAAGTAAAATTTAATAACTTTTGCAAGAAAGAACAAGCTGAACATTGATAATACAGAGTACTGATAATTAACGAATTGGGATGTAGAAAGTGAGAGAAAGCTTCATGGAGTGCTCACATAATGTATATGGATGTGAAACTGGTGTTCCAGAGCAGTGATTGATCAAGACTAAGAGCAGTAGAGATAGACAGTATCCAAAATATTACCCCTGTATAAGCTTTCAGGGGATTAAAGCTTAAAGAATGAAAAGTAGAAAGAGTGCATGTACAGCAGTTGATAAAAGTTCACGGTGATATAAATGGATGAGAATGCATTAAGATAGCTTAGGCATCTGGTATACAAGGGATATAAATATAAAGTGCAAAAAAAAATTATGAATTAAAAAATGCAGATAAAAAAAAAAAATAAATAAATAAAATCAGGAGAAGAAATATGAATGAGTAGTTTGATATGTAGAAAGCCTGACAAGGAATTTGGTTAGAAATACAAATTGATGAACATGAGTGTGCATTGATGATTTGCAAAGATGGGGTAATTGACACTGATCCTCTATACTTGTATACTGTACAGTGGGTATATGGAGAGGTCCAGGACCACATGTTACTCTATAAGTTCATGGTTTTCCTTAGTTGTCTTTATTATTTAAGGAGGAATATTTTATTTTTTGCTAAGTGGTTGTTTGGGCTTGTTACAGATTATGGTAGCAGTAATGGACACTTTCCTCATGGTACTCACCCCCTTCTTAATAATATAGGTACTAATGTTTATCTGTTTTGCTAGAAAAACGAAATTTAGATTGGGTTTTTGTACTTTTCTCATTGTTATAAAGCATACATTTTTATCTCAATATTAGTTTTGATATGCAATTAGTTGTCTTTAGCTGCACTATTTCAGAAATTCCTTTTGAACATTATCTTAAACACCTATACTATAGTAATAATTAAAACTTTTAATATCATTTGTGTAACTGACACCATTTACATGTACCCAACTCCAGTTGGCAGTGAACTTGGAGGTGTTCCATCTCCGTACAGTTCACTGGAGCGGCCATATTCCTTCCGGTCTCCAAGTGCTGGGTTATTATCAGCTGTACCAAAATGGGGCCGAGGTACTGAACAAAGCTTTCTGAGGCACTTGAGAGAGTATATACAGTTTTCTGTTCATTATCAACAAAATATATTTCAATATAATCTTACTTCTTAGGATAAATAACCTATACAATAGTAGATTTTTAATCTGAAAAAGATTAATAAGATTTCATGCATTTACTTCCGCACCTCAGTTTGATACTTTTGCGCATGGTTAAATCATAAGAAATTGAGTGGTACAATATTATTCCTCAGAATAATTAAGATTTTCATTAGCTTTTATGACACTTGTTACTATATTTTGATGACAGTGATGCATACTGCATAATTTTCCCTCTTGAAAGACATATACTGTATACAGTACAGGGATTTGTAAATTTATTAACTTTGTTTATTTAGTTGCGCTAGGAAAAACAAACATGTAAAAGGTGTAACACAAGTTTCTGTGAGAGCTATACTGAAGCCATTCCTTAAATGCCCTCAGGAGACACAACTGATGCTCTCTATGACAGCTACACGGATGATGAGCTGCCGTTGGACCCTTATTCCCACTACAGAGGTTGTTTTGTTGTATCAGTATTTAGGGATGGATAAAAACAGATTGGAATGTTGCAGTCTTGATTTTGCCTTCCTGGAGGGGGAAATTTTGGAATTTTATTAATATCATGAAGAGTAGTGTACAGTGTTACTTATACTGTTCCCAGTTATAGAGTGGAAGTCCATTTTTCTGAGACGAATTTGCGAGGTCAGTCTGTAGCAGTATTCATTGTATGATTTATTGGGGAATACTAAGAGTGAGGTTCAACTAACCGGAAAATCTCTTTATGCAGCACCTCTCAATCCCAGTAGGTGTCGGATAACCAGGATTCTGCTGTATATTATATCCTATTCTGCACAGTGCAAGGGGCCATTATTGTATACTGTATACAGTAGTGTATACCAAAATTTGACGATATTACAGTACTGTATTGCATAATTAGCTCTTTTAATTGCCCGGTAATCCTCTAAATATTAGTGTTGTTAGCTAAAACAGTTACGGAATTTGCGATACAATATTCACGAATGCAATTAAATAGCACTGTTGAATACAACTGATCATCAAGTGTAGAGACTCCTGTCTATCAAAACTAAAGTAATGTGAGATGCACAAAGCATTGGTTGAAGCCCCTGTGGCACTGACTTATAAACTTCCAAGGTCTAATACCTGGAATTAAATCTGACTGGTACATGTGAAGGAAAATTTTGATAGTTGGACTAAATGGATAGTGGATAGATAACAGGACTTTTAGGTATACTGTGTGTGTGTGTGTATATATATATATATATATATATATATATATATATATATATATATATATATATATATATATATATATATATATATATATATATATATATATATATATATATATATATACACATTGTATATATACTATATATATATACCCGGTACGTATACAATGCTGAATAATAGAAAATAACCAAAATTTCCCCACTCCACCCACCCCTTATGTATGCTCTGCTAGCTTGAAGATATACTCTAAGACCCGTGATGTAGGGATCCTTGTTCTCTCTTGTACTGTAGCTGGTAGTTAATTCCCAAACTGTGGGATATAAAAGTGGAGAGTTTCACACTCTCCATCCTCCTGGTTGTGTAGACTCACACTCTCTTCATTCTTTCTTTCAGGAGTTCTACCAAGAAATAATTAAACTTTTGGGTTGTTTATAATGAACACTCTTTATCACATATCAAATGGTAACTTGTTCTTTGCACAGGTAGAACGGAGAATGTAAGAATGTGATGTTATATAGTAATGTTGATAAAGCAGTGATCATTATGCTACCTTTTCTCTATACTTCATTATTTTCTCTCAGTACAGCATTATACCCCTGGTCAATGCTCAAAATGCCTATTATATCACATTGATGACATGTTACTTATGATGTTAGCTGTAAGTGCCGAGATTGATGCATGGCCTGCTGTGTACCGCTCACAAGAAGAGTGAGCTCCAACATGCTTGTAATGGCATGTATTGATATTCCAGACCATATTGCAAGTTCTTCATTATTTAATCATTTCATATTTATCTTTCATTGAGTAAATTTAATGTATTGTTTATATTGTGTTATACCAGCATTATAATTTCCTTTGTAAGTGTATTGTTGCATGGTTCTTGTTTTGTGGAGTTTGAATGTATTATTACTTCGTGTTTAGTTAATGCAGTACCTGTACATGTGTAATATGCTTATGAGCTTGACGTACTAGATTCGACCTTTATTAAAGTTGTAAGCATGACACTGTATTTGCATGTTGGATAATTATAAGGTATACCATGCATGGTTGTTTTATTAAAGTAAGGAATAGTGGTAGAAAAGTTTAATTTGGTTTAAGAAAAAAATGATTACTAAATATACGTTCACTTTTATTTTTGATAATGTTTACAAGGGCTCCTGGAAGTAGTTGTGCAACATATTGAGGTAATTGTGTAAATATATTCAAACTTCAGGACATATATTTATGCCTTTTGTATATTATATAGCTTCATTTCATTTGTTTCTAACATTTGGGTGGTATTTGTTCTACTTTATGCATTTATTATAATCTTATCACTACAAGAGTAATCTTAATATATCTGTATGCTTAATTTTTCTTTCAATATTATTTAAATTTGAGCATTGAATTTAACAGATCAGGCACCACCACGGCCACCTCTACCAGGTGGCGAGAAAGCCCCACCTCGTCCACCACCACCTGAGACTGATGATGAAGAGGAGACCAACATGTTCAGTGAAGTCCCACAACCCAACCAGCCCATCATGGTAAGTGGGTTTAGTACCGACTTGATCTACCTTTCATGCCACATAACAAAGTAGCTTAAAATCATATAAGCTGTAGGGATGGTTGTACACACACCTGCACTTGCCCTCTCTCTCTCTCTCTCTCTCTCTCTCTCCCTCTCTCTCTCTCTCTCTCTCTTTTTGTATGTGTATTCATGCTAGTTTAATGATTTTAATGTCAGAAGATTAATTAATTGATTTTACAGTGAAAAATTAATGCTTCATATGGGAAATGATATACAGTATTGTACTGAAACCAGGCTGGCATTAGATAACCTCACCTACTGTACTTACATTTGTGAGTATGCCAGTAAATTAGCTCCTTCCTTCTTATTCATTTTTTGTGAATGTAAAGAGTTCAGCTAACTGAAGTTGTATAGGTTTAGTTTTATCTAAAGTACACTTTAAAATAGTATTACACTGGTCATAATTATTTATCACCCTCTTGAATTGACAGCAATGTGTGAATGTTTTTTGCAGCTCATTCTTTCTACACAGTGCCTTCCTTATACAATCAGTTGCCAGTCTCCTTGATTCAGCTGAATTCAATTGAGGAACTTAGAAGAACACGGACATATCAACCAACCATGGAGAAATGAGATTCTTGTCCCTACGTGTTTCCCAGGCAATTCTTAGTAATGATTGCTAGGCTGGGAAGGGAGATATGTCTTTGGAACAAGGAAAAAATGTACTTAAAGAAAAATTTTCGGAATTTTGCTCACTTTCCATGTGGTGTATGTAGATTACAGCCTTAACGGAATACTGGTGTATGCCCACAGAACGTGACCAAAGCTGTGATACCACTTGCTAAGCATATGAGGACCCAGAATGCAAGGGGGGGGTGTGTGTGTGTGTGTGGCCTTGGGAGGAGTAACCATAGTTTTCCTTAGATATCTGCTGCTATCAGACACCACATGAGTGTTCTTCATTTTTTGTTTGCATTATTAGTGCTCACAGATGCATATTCTGAGTTCAGGTGACAATGAAAGTGTGGAGTGCCAAAGTCTTCACCTACTCCCATGACTACAAGTAGGGATACAGTATTCAGAGTGCATACCACAGTAATGGCATACAGGTAAAGTAACAGAAGGGGAGGGGCCAGTATTATGTGACCCTCAGTTGTTTGACCTCTCCTCCACTGATATATCACTAAAGTATACTAAATCTGTAGAGCTCTCCCATGAGAAAGTCAATGACATTACAGTCCTCATGAACTGCATTCCAACCATCTATAAGCCATTCTATGAGGGCATCATACAAAGGCAAAAGAAGGTGGACCCTGATGATGAGAAGCTGGAGAAAGTGCCAAATCGGCCCCTTCACCTGGGAGACGATCACTTCACCATAATACTTGGAGGAGAACCATATGAGAAGATGTTAATACTGTACTTTTATGTTAGCTCGACTGCACACTGAGGCAGACAAGCTCCAGTTCCGGAAAAACACTGCCGCTGCCCCCACTGTGCTAGATGTAGCCCCCCCCCCACACGTACAATATCTGTGGATTGTCTTGCTGGTCTCGTATCGGCCTCTCGAGTTACCTCAGAGCTCACCAATGAATTTGGCATCTTTAATATCTCACATCATTGTCTCATAGCTGGATGATCATCATACTCAATTCCGAGTGACAGCAGAGTAGCAGTAGCTGTGTGTGCGTGTATATGCATGTGTGTGCACGGGCATGCGTGTATGCTTTGTTTTTATGTTGAAAATTATTTATTTCTATTCATTTGGAAATAGTATTGGCACTTTTGAAAAATACACTATGAACAGTTCTTATAGTTTACTTATACTGTCGTTAGTCTTATCTCATTCCTTAATGCTACTTCCTCTTTCTTTTGATGTTATTCAGTCCACTGTATTGTAAACCATTACTCAGGTCTCAGAACCTCTCTTTCCTCCTTGTTATTCTCATTTCCTGATGCATGTGTACTTTTTTAACCCATCCTTCTGTCCCAGCTTTTAATCCTATCCATATTTTTTTTTTTTTACTGATCTCTTATGTTCTGTCACGCAACTCCACATATCATGACTCAATAACACTACCACACCTTTTTGGCTCTGTCACTCCAGATTTTACATCCTTCATTACATTTCATGGAAACTTTTTAATATTTGCATCAAATTAAACATTTGATGAATCTTTGATACTTAATTCAAAATATTTTTTTCTACAAGATGGCTGCTCATGGTCTTCACCAAGAAGTCAAGCAGTGGTCATCACGTGATAATGACATCATTGCAGCTGCAAAGAAAATGGCACTACTAATGGCCCAATTATCTCAACTTGTGCGGGGTGAAGGTGGCACCAAAAAGGATCTCATTGCATGTGCCAAAGCTATTGCTGAAGCATCTGAAGAAGTGACACGTTTAGCAAAGGATCTAGCACGCGAGTGTACTGATAAACGCATGAGGACGGTAAGAGTGATCAGAAAGTCATGTGAAGTTCATATTTGTTACGATGGGCAAGAGTTGTTTATTGTGTGTAATATATCCTCCTTTAGCCTTTATTTATGTGGCATCATTTCATTTATAGATCTTCTAGTTTTCACAAATTACTGTACAGTATTCTCAACATCTCCAGGGGTCTGAGTAAGTGTACAAACATAAGTGTAATGTTGGGACTATTGCAGTTGAGGTCTCCCGTAAGCTAATGAATCCCCCAGTTGCTCTCTCCAGTAGACTAAATTGTATCTAACCCAACTCCACAATTAAAAATATGTTATTGCTTACTTAAACACAATATTAGTAGTTTTAATAAATTTAAAAACTAATTACTTGTATTATAAATATAAAAGGTTGATATATACTCCTGTACTGATGGTGTTAACCTGAGATGATTCATGTCCGTACGGCAGACACCCAACTCTTCAGAGGTAGCAAAGCGGTAACCATTTCTGAACTCTTACTAGCGTGACAGTCTAGTAATATCATACTTGTGACATTTATTTTTAAATCTACATATACTTGATACAAATGAAGGTTAACAGATAACTCTCTTTTCACATTTGCATCTGTTAACATCGCTGGTGGCATTGTAGCCAGGTTGGTTAAACTCATCACTGTAACCACCAGACTACTGAGCCAAGCTGCGAGTTGTTATGGTTGCTTTTTATCTCATATTTTCGGTTAGATATACATAGCTTTCTTCATTTATTTTTACTCGGTTACTTGCACACACTTTCCTACATAACATTGTGAAAGAAATAATTGTCCGAAGGGCAAACACATAAAGGGAATATACAGAATGTACAGTTCTTTGTACACGAGTTAGCTGGCTCTGTGAGAGAGCGGGAGGAGGCTGCGGTTTGTGGGGGGAGGGGATCTTTGCTAGGGAATCCGCAGAGGTAGCGTCTCCGTTGCTATGGTGAAGAAGGGAATACGTACAGTAGAACGTCGATTTAAAGCGATTCAATTTAAGATTATTGATTTAAAGCGACACACAATTAAGGACAATGTTTTAATTTAAAGCGAATCTTTCCTATTTTGCGCGAGTCTATCTGGCGCATCATATTTTAATATTCATGCCTAATGTTTCTCTGGGCACACTACACTGTCCTAAGGGCAAAGCTGTACTGTACATGTACAGTACTAAAAATAATGTACTAAATGATTACTAAAATTTTTGTCTAGTGCAAACTATAGCATGATTATATTCAAATTAATCACTATCTTATAAGAATTCCAGCAATGTAAATTATATTCTCCCTGGTCACTTCTGTGACATTTTATAAACAAAAAAACAAAATCTCAATCTAAAAGACATAAATAAACAAATAAATACTTCACTAGACCTTTGGCGCCATCTGTCAAACATGTCATTGTCACCTCCCCCTCCCCAGCCAGGATTTAGTGGTCATACAGCAGGCTTTTAGTTTTTATCTTATATAATATCACAGACTAAAGTTAGGATAATATAATTTGCATTGTTAGAATCCTTGCAAGACAGTGAATAATTTGAACATAAACATCATATATTTTGCACAAAAGATAAAAATTTTAGCCATTTGTAATTAGAACTAAAATTTGTATGTCTAATGCGAACTATAGCATGTATATATTCATACTAATCACTATTTTATAAGAATTCCAGCAATGTTAATATATTCTCCCAGGTCAGTTCAGTGACATTTTATAAGAGAAAAACTTAGTCACTCTCAAGGACAGATAAATAAATAAGCAATAGACCTTGGCATCAACTGTCAAACATATCACCTCATCTCCCTCCTTCCCCCTCATCTTCCCAGCCAGTAAACAAACTATTTCCCATCCCTTAATTATAGCTATGCTGATTTATGAGTGTTTCTTTTATCAAAAAACAATGTTTTGTTTATTCTAGGAGATGGGCTGAGGTGCATGTGGGTAGACTCAATCTTTTTCGTATTTTGTGTTTCTCTCAAGTACCAAACTAAATTATTCCATTGAAATAACACTTCGATTTAGTGCGAATTCGGTTTAAAGCGACCTCTCTTGGAATGTATCTTGGTATCTCGCGTTATATCTACGTTCTACTGTACTGTATATGCAAATGGCGACTGTGTTAAACTTTCATTTGGCTTTTATTTAATATTTTGGCAATACATACAATAACTTATTTAATGGGTATTAATTTTATTTATTCCTCACAATTACTGGAACTGTATACAGTATATTATTTTAAGAAAACTATGGCTACACAAAAGTTTTTTCCTAAATTCTCCCTGCTAAAATGGCTGTGCGTCTTATATGCCACAAAATACGGTAATTGAGAATGGTACACGGAGTCGGGCTCTGTCAAGATAATTTTCTTTTTCAGTCTTAGCATTGTAATGGTCTGATCACAATTGAGAGCTGGTTCATCATGCCTATGTTAAATTTGTGCTTAAGTAATGATGCTTTGGTGTGATGATTACCTAGTATATACAGTGTCACTCAGAATACTGCACAGGTGTCCCTTATTCTTATTTTATTGTATTTTTTGTGGGAGAGGAATGCTTTCATAATGTAATTTACCGTAGATTATGTTCTTGAGTTGCATTAACAATTAAAAGTTCTATATGTTGTAGAATTGCATAGATAAAAAAGTGAACTTAATTTTTTTTTTAAATCATGCTTTACTCTGCATTCCAATGCAACTACCATCTCATGCTGCCAGCACCATATCGCCACATATTTATGGGCAGGGGCAATTTTAAACAAGATGCTCACTGAGCCAGACTGGTTGGCGAATGCTGCTGTACAAATAACAAACAAAGACGAGTCCTCTGTTTGGAGAATCTGGTATTCAAGAGCTTTTATTGTACAGTACAGTACTTGTTGATTATGCAAGAATAGGTTGGATTTTTATGTATTACAGTATCATTGTTTTAATCCAGAACCTGTTGCAAGTATGTGAGCGCATCCCAACCATTGGAACACAACTCAAGATATTGTCAACTGTGAAAGCAACAATGCTTGGAGCTCAAGGTAGGTACCATTTTCTCTTTTTGGTCTTTTGATGTTAAATGGTCATGTGTGCCAAACTTACCTTGTTATTCCAGTTAAATGGTGATTTAAAAAGGTTTTGTTGTTGCTCAGTTTGATTTACATTAGGAAACTGTGATTCTTATTCATATCTGTTTACTTTGAAGAAACAATTACACAATTGAAAGAGAGGGAATCACAATTAGTAATCTTAATATTCCCTTTGAAATTTTTAATTTTGCTGTTAAATCAGAAGAATTAAAATTAATGAGAATTTTCTTTTTGTTTCTTCAAAATAATAGTTTTTATCTTCACAATTCCTAATCTTTTATTCATTGTTTGGCTTTCCCCAGCTTAATGTCTAGCTGTTAGCTCAAAAATGAGTGAGACAGGTGCAACTTTTTCCCAATGATTAATATTCCATGATATTACATGTTACATGTTCCTGTCACAACATAATGTAAACCTTTTTATACCACAAGAATCTGGCATAAGAGTGAGTTCTATTTTTTAATTTGCAATAAATCATGGTTATTTGTTATGCTGAGGATCTTGATATTATAAATTCAGTTTTTCTATATTATCATACTCGGCAACATAATATAAGATATTAAATGGGCGATTTTTTATTGTTTTTTTAATCATATGTACAGTAGTTCTTGTTTAAATGAAATGAGTAGAAGAACTGTGGTACAGAGAGGTTATGTTATATCTTACATGTTATTTTGATTCTTGAGTTGTGTAATGTTGATATCATGTGTTCCATTGTCATTAAGAATCATCATGTTAAAAGAAAATTAATTTGTTTTAAATATTTTCCCCAATACAATAATATATGGTTTTATGACATATGAAGATCTTGATGTATTTACTCTCTTGTGGTTTATAATTTAATATGTTTTTTTTATAAAGTTTGTATCACATGAAATAGAAACATGTACAATATAATGTGGAAGATGATATTGAAACACAGAAAGAGTTACTTAATGCTTATGAGCATTGTGTACCATATCCCAAAGAGCATAATTGTTATTGTTTTTATATCACTAAAACTGTTAGACAACAATAATATGTCAATGCATATTTTTTCGTGAAATAATAATATTGCACCAAAAGCTTACAATTGTATAAAATTCTACATTGCAAGAAATCTGGTAATTCCTGAAGATAATTGAACTTGTATCCCCTCCCAAATATTATTAGAAATATAATATTGTGTATGTTACCATCAATATATATGATTGTAATACAGTTCCTGATTTAAAGACAAATGAAATTATTAAATTCAGTTTGTCTGTATCTTAAGATACGTGGTGGTGGGAAGTGGTATAGTCAGCCAAAGATCCACTGACACCACCCTGGCTTATATTCAGTACTCACAATTTTATCTGGTAGTTCTTGGTGAAGGGATTTGATTTTGATTTTGATTTTGCCGCTTGCCGCGGCTACTTTATTGTGCACCCCACACTCATCCTGTGAGCGGTAGCGCAAAAGGATTACAGAGTAGGGTTTACAAAGGGTCATAATAATTAACCCCCGTTGTCAGGATATTATGGCACTGAAAGTTAAACAGTATTTCATTTACATTATTTGTTTAGTTCTATACATAAAGGGTAACTTATTCACAAATGCGTGAGTACAGGCGTGTCAGGCAGTATGTCTGGCCTCACACTTTGTTATTCACATTTACGTGGGAAGTATTCAAGCACATTGCGTATTTGGTTCTGTACATGAGAATTGATATAGTTACTAAGTGCAAAAAAGTGGATACAATCTTAATATGTCGGCTATCTTGCCATTAGAGATGAAGTGTTGTGCCATTTCACACACAGTGTGCTTGGACCTGTCCCTAAAAAGGTTCTATCTTCACACAGTCGAGGACGTAGTGTTCAAGTGTGTATATGTATGGCCACACACTTTACATTTAGTTTTGTTTACATCTGCTTGAGGAACATACTGCCAAAGGTACTTATATCCTAACCTTAATCTAGCGGTTACAACATCTTGTAATCTAGTGATCTTGTTACTTGCTCCATATACATGTTTCACTTGATACATCTCATCATGGTAACCTATGGATCGACTAGTGCCTGTTTGCACTTGTCTACTTGCGTCAAACTCATCAATAAGTTCTTTCCTAATTACAGTTTTAAGGGTTCTTTTTGACAGACCGTATGTAATGGGGATTGTGATAGGTGGATCTATTTTCAGCTCTAACACTGTCAGGATAAATATTTAACAATTCAAAGATAGAATTTTTATAATAATAAACTATTCATTGTTATTTAAGATCATGAGAAGTTGAAAAATGTCCGTATATTTGCTTAAATAATGAAGAAATTATATTGATGGATTGGCAATTCAACTACAACGAGGATTGCCACAAGATTCTCAGATCAAATTTTCTTCATTATTTAAGCAAATATACAAACATTTGGAAACTTCTCATGATCTTAAATAACAACGAATAGTTTATTATTATAAAAATTATACCTTCGGATTGTTAAATATTTATCCTGACAGTGATACAACCAAAAGAGGATCCACCAATCTCAATCACCTTAACATGCAACCTTACTTTACCAAGTATTTGCCAGGTAAAATTGCAAGTACGAGATCCAGGATGGGGTCGCTAGATCTTTGGCTGACTGTACATGCACATAGTGGTGACACATGGTGGATGGTGGTAACAGCAACAGTAATGTTATCTTAATACCCATTTGAAGGTTTCTTGATATGTATACAGTATTGTATATTGTACTGTATTGTTGAAGAACATAAGGAATAGGAAGATATTAGTTTCATTTCAACTTTTTCAATATTCATATGGTGGTCTTATTTTAACCCACACAAGGTGCAACTTCTAAGTTGAAACTTTTTCTCATTTTCGTGCTTGCTGCATCATCACCAGAAAGCTGCTTAAGATACTTAGGTACCATCAAAATGCACACAATTAGTACATAAAAGGTACAAACCCAATACAGAAGATATCACATGGTGCTTCAAGTGCAATTCTGTAGTTCTAGTGTAGCAAAAAATGTGGAGCAGCTGATGCCACCCTTATCTG
Organism: Homarus americanus; assembly: GCF_018991925.1. NCBI lineage: Eukaryota > Metazoa > Arthropoda > Malacostraca > Decapoda > Nephropidae > Homarus > Homarus americanus. The sequence continues at coordinate 486,664 of NW_024741581.1, forward strand.
AGCCAACTCCTGGCTGCACTCCTGCCTCTTGGATGCATCCAAGATGGCTGGTGTAATGCTTACTGCCTTCACAGCACTGAATAACCATACCACCTCTTATGCATACTATGGGGATTTTGCTGTCTCTTAAAATATACATACACTTTATAAAGCACGTTGTAGTGATAATGCATTTTTTGTGTAATCATGTTATACACAGTTTTACTGTATCTATATACTGTATAGATATTAACAGAGACAAAATGTGGAAAATACCTGGCTGTGCACTTTGACAATGAACTGAAATTCTCAGAGCATTGTGGTAAGAAGTTAAATCAAGCAACAAACCATATACCGTAGGTCTTTCAAGAAGGACATTCACAAACCTAGATGCTCTGTCCCTCATAGCATTCTTTAAAAGTGAGGTGTTTCTCCATTTGGAGTACAGTACTCTCACATTGTCTGGTCCCAGAGCTATGCTACAGACTGTCAATTGATTGAAAATGTCCAAAGAAGAGCACCTCAGAAAGAGAGAACATTACTCAATAGGGTGTTCATAGCTGGAACTTGCAGATGCCTACCCCACTAGAGGTCACAGCCATAAGTTCAGAACTCAGAATAATATGCCAGAGAGCATTGTGATGATACTGAGTGTGAGGTAATTTGAGACCAGACAAGTTAAGATACATTCTGATATCTGTGCATGCTGAATTTTTGCCAACAGTGCATAACAGGGATGTGATTGCCTGCTCAAGCTGGTAACTTTAAAAGTTTTCAGCTATCTCCTATGGAGAAATGTGAATTGCCTGAGTACATAGCCCTTTTAGCTCAGTGCTACAGGATTTGTACTATACTGCTGCTCTTTCAGTGGCATCATCATTATCAGTTTTATTTGCCTTATCATAATCCTTGACATTAACAGATTTTCATCTTTAATGTTTAAGCTTTTTCTCATTCACCCAGTTCATTCTATATTTTGTATAAAGAAATTTTTCACTGCAGGTAAGCTGTATGTTTTCAGATAACTCATCGTTGTTTCTCTTCCAGTATTTGCTCTCATCGAATATCTGTGTGCTTGCGATTCATGTGATACAAATTTTAAGAAAAAATTATTAAATTGAAAATACCAGAGGGAGGCTCTAAATCACTTAAATTAATGTGTACACTTTTTAAGCACTAGTCCTGAAGCATTGAATGAATTCTGCTCATATCTCTGGAAACTCGCTGTCAAATGTTGTTTGTATAACATTTGAATAGTTTCAAATGAGACAGTAGAAAGGTAGTGCCTTTATTAGTTGCCATTTGCAATAATCTTGTTGTGTATTAATTGTTTGATAACTTTTAACTTGCATATTGTATATAGAAGAAGTCCAGTTATCTTTGTAGTTGAGAGAAAATTTCAATTACAGTATTCCTAACTCAGATTGTGGAGGAACTGTCTCCAATGTTCAGTGTTTGCAGGGTCTTCAAGTTTAACAGAAACAGTATAGAGTATTGTTTCACATTTCAATCACCTAGTTATCTTGATTCTGTAATGATTTTTTTTATATGAGTAAAATACCAAACATTAGGATATACAGTTATCATTGCATTAAATTAGCTATTTGTAACCTTTGTGGAGTTGTGTACCCTAAGACCTACCTTCAAGCCGTGTCATCCCTTAACTCCATTAATCCTTAGAAGACGAGTACATTTATGTGACCAGTCTGCCAAGGAAAGGGTATAACTAATCTAACCGCTGCCCTTTAAGATTAAATAAATTCCTCTCTCGGGATAAAAAATACAAACAAAACCTCCAATGTCTTATATTTGTGAGAGAATGTAGGAAGGTTAGGATAACATATTCCTCAAACATTTTTGATACATAAACAAACAAACACAGCAAAAACCTTGTATGTATGAGTGAATCCAATATTTTTACATTTGTGGTTATGGATGAAAACCAATAATCAGATTTCAATTGGAAGGTTGGCATTGCTTCTTTACGATAACCATTTGAATCCTTGGTGGGGTTGAATAAAGGGTACACCACATGTCACTCCCAACATTCAGTTTATTTCAACACTTGTTAGGCTTTAAAACAAATTTTGGGGTAAATAAACAGAGTTCTCACAAAATTTCTTCAAATTAAACAAATAAAATAATTTTTGGTGGATGAATTTAATTTCATCTCTTGGAACTCTGCTTGAATTACATCAGGAACATCCTACTTATGGATGGCATATGGATTCCGGATTTACACTGCTCAGAATTTTTCTTACGAAGATCAGAAATATACTGGATTAACTCTTCATCCAATATGCCTAGATGGCTTTCACTGTTCTCTTGGACATCTTCATTCATATTCTTCCACTTGAGAACCTCTTCAAGTTGTGGAAAGTTGCTGCGTTTCCACCATAATATTAATTCTACAAATGCTCAAATGGAGTCATAGTGGCTCAAGATATTCTGATCCTTGCCTTGAATTTTTCAATTGAGAGAGTTTAAAGCCTCCAAGATGTTGACAGTGTAAGCCCAGGATATCTGGAAGCCATGTGAATAAATGACAGTGAAAGGATCAAACTTCTGTATTTCAAGAAAGACTTTCACTTTATCTCACAGCTATTAATCATGAGTCAGGATATCTCCTTTTGATAGCCAGAAGGTGTTGGTGTGAAAAAGAAATGCCTTGTGGTCTTTATCATGTCACGACAGAACCCTGTGAACAATTGGATGTTCAGTGCAGCAGCCTTTACTAAGTTTACCACATTGATACTGGTACATATTCAAGGTTTCTTGGAGTGCCAAATTTGGGTGACAAATCCAGAACAGGAACCAAGACAACATATAATTAGATACACACAAAATTAGTAAGAATTTTTTGTTGAATATTGTTATAAATCTTCATGTCATTGATTTTGATAGATTTACAGCATAGATAAATTTTGATCTCTCATTCCATTGTTCTCCACATTGCAGTTGGATTCTTATGCTGTATGGAAATGATTACTTTTAATCAACTATGTACTGTTCTGTGGAACATTTTAAATGAAAAGGATAACTGGACTTCATGTATTAACATCTTTGATCTTAGTGTCAGTCAATAAATCTACTAAGCTTAACTTACAGTATAGATGAAGTTACTAAAATATATATTAGTATTGTCACTAATTTAGTTAAATATTGACATTTATTTTAGTGTTGTAAATTTATCATATTACAGTACTTTTACTTAGGTTATAAATTTAATGTAAAAGCACTACTTTTTATTGTATAATCTTAAGGTAAAGCAATCTTGTACACTTTGCAAGATATAATACCCCTTTATTATGCCCTTTAATTTCTTACTTAGGGTCTTCATTTTGTACATAAAAGCTTTTTTCTTCATTGCTGTCTCTTTCCCGTCTCATAACACAGAGTGCTTCCCTCGACGTGATTCGGAGATCGGTAAAGACGATGTGTTGATTGCCTGTTCTGTGGATGCCCCTCATTTACAATATCTATATCTATCCCAGCTCGTACTAGATTGTTGCCTCTCAACTTGCTTGGCTGCTGGCATGCTTCTTGAAGTTTCATTTTCATTAGTAAGAAGTTATAATACAATCTATACCTTTTTACAAAAAAGTTATTTATCAATTTTATAAAATTAAATATTTAATACCAATGATTATCTTCAAAATAGTTTATGAAATAATTTAATTAATAAGACTTTGTTAGGAAGCTTGCCAGTATCTAGACTATTATTCATCTTCAAAACATCGTCTTCAGTCTACCCTCTAGCTAATTGACCAATGCCCCCCTATAAAATCTTTGGTAATGACCTGTGTTTCAAAGATGTCAAGTATTTGGAGCACAGTAATAATATAAAGAATGCATACTCTTGTTACAAGTTTGTAATATTATTTTATATAGAAAAATCTAATATCTAGTGTAATACTATTGTGAAGCATGGTATTAGTAATATACAATATGTAGGAAATGAATGGTAAAAGTTTGAATAAGTAGGATAATACTGTACAACAGTGCATGAAACATGAATGAAAATGAATTCACACATGTAGGGGTATGAAGCTCAGCACAGAATCACAGCTTTATTTCACAGCATGCCTCAGGAACAAGAGTGATGAACATTTTCTTTTCATTTCACAGCTACAGTATATTCACTTCACATAGTGATGTTTCATAATATGATTTACAGTCATTGCACAGTCGTGTTTTTATGATAAAAGAAAAAATAAATTAAAGATTGCAGTCACTTTATGCAAGTTTTCCTGGGCATAGTATTTAAACATGATTTTTTTTTTTTTTTTTTTTTTGTATTTAAGGCCCACTTCACAAAAGCGTTTTTGACCCGCACAGATAATTTTCACATGCGTGAGATTTTCTCGAAGGCATTATATTCACATGGGCATGTTTTTGATGCTTCAGTTCATCCGCATTTGATGAACAAAATTCTGACAAAGAAAAGACAGCTCAGATGGTGGTTCCATCCAATAAACAGCACTAGGTTATTACAAGGTGCATTTTACTCATTATATTCAGGTCTTTGTACTCTTCTGTTTAAGTATCCCATAATATCGGTCTCTTTTGCACTTCCACTATTAGAAATTCAGTATCAAGATTGGCTGCCATAACATTGTACTATAATACAGCAATTGGTGCAGAGTTCTTCCAGGAGTGAGAGATTTCCAGGTAATGAGATGAATCTCTTAAACTCCAAAAACTCCCACATCCCTGGAATTTTTCTGGGTACTGGGTAAAGTTTCTGAGAATTTAAACTACATGCAGTATCTCGCACGGACAGACACTGTCCCACATCTTCAGAGTGTTTCCGGGTACTGGGGAAAGTTTCTGAGAGTCTACACGAGTCTAAACTAGGCATCTCATCTCAGATGGACAAACACTCTCCCATTACCGTTAAGCTGTGGGTATCTGATCTACCGGTAGCTGTGTACAAGATTATTTAAATAAAAGATCCTTAAACAAAATATTTTGACACGAAATAATGACAGGGACTCGATTCTTTTCTTTTTTAAGTAAGAAAGGTTTATACTGAAGTCTATAAAATTAGTTCTAATTAAGTTAGAAACACCATTTTTATACTAAAATAATCCTGAATAGGCATGTGAGGTGTGAATGGATCTGTGTCGCACAGCCAAGACGGTGGAATTTTCCACTCTGTACTGGGGAAAGTTTTTCCTGAGTTGAAGCTATGCATCTTGCATGGACAGGCACAACAGCGTACTTAATTGTGCAAACACCACTGTACACATACAATATATTGTAAATGACCAAAATAATGTACTATACATAATACTACTGTACTGTATATTCTGTACTCACCAGCTAATGCTGTCATCTTGGGCCAATAGTAGGCATACACTATCCACTGCTGAATGTAATATGTTACTGTAATCACATTTTACGTCTTAACGCTTGCAACGGCAATGTGCACCATGTAAACGGTCCCATTGAACTTTATTAATTTCTAAAACTTGCAAGAGGATACGTGCAGGGAAAACGTGCTTGTGTGAAGTGGCCCTGAATGTGAATAAGACAACATACAATCTAGGATAATAATTATGGCAACATATGCCAGTGTCTTCCATATAAATGGGAATGGAAAAAAGATTGATAAATAGGTAAATATTTCAGGCATTGTATAGGGTCCAATAGATTTAGTTAACAAAATGATTAATGCTTGCAGCTTCTTGGCAATCTTCTATAGTACTAACAAGCACATTTATAACAAGAAACCAAGACAGCTGCCAGTTGTTGTTGGTGTAACTACCCATCAGGCTTCTTCATTCCAGCATAACTCCTCCTGCAGTGATGAAAACACTTCACTTTAGTCTATATCTATATTGTCTCCCAACAGAATGATAGATAAGCACAGATATTTATTGTTATTATTATTATCTCAGCTGTGGTACATATCCACTACGTTTTTCTTGTATGTTCATGTACTGTGTAAATGTGAATTTTGTTATGATCAAGTCTTCCATGCATAAAATAAAATTTCAGTTTTGTCATTGATGTGAGTGTAGAATACATTTGATTTATCTTTACTTTCATCTTAGTGTGATTAATGTTGTGTCAATGTAGAGTCTAGAAAAATCTTTATTTTAATGAGGGTCATTAATAGTAAATATTTGCTCATAATTTTCTTTGTCCTCTCTCCTGCATGCGTGGTGATCCTTTCAGAGATCCTGATTGGATCCAGTAAGTATGGTTGTTAGTGGCTAGTGTGGAGTGGCCTATTGTGTGGGCATTGGTGTAGAAATTGATGTTTAATTTTGGTTGCATGACTATCTTAACTGCACCTCAGATAACCATGTATGGTTTATATATATATATATATATATATATATATATATATATATATATATATATATATATATATATATATATATATATATATATATATATATATATATATATATATATATATATATATATATATATATATATATATATATATATATATATATATATATATATATATATATATATATTGTGTATTTGAATTAACTAATTAATGATTTAAAAATTTGATATGCAGGTAACGAAGTACAATACTGTTGAACTGACAAATTGCAATAATATTTTTGGTTGGATCAACGGGGTAGTCAACAAAAATTGCAGGGTATTTTTCCAATATGTAATCATCGGTTATGAGAAGCATTGGTTAATGGGACGTCGGTTACAGGGTATATCTAAATACAGTATGTGCAGAAATGCATACATGTGTATGCTTATACAGGGTAGACATGAATATTTATATACATATACAAACAGGCTTACAGATACACTCCTACTTGCATGCATACCGTATATCTCGGCCTATAAGGCGTCGGGGTGCATAAGACGGCCCCCCCAAATTTCCATTTAAAAAGTAGTTTTTGAGCTCTATTCGCTGTATAAGACCAGTACCCCAAATGTGACACTTACCCACTGACTCAGTAGTCCTCTACCAACCATCCTTGGTTTTTTAAAATAAGGCCAATTCACTTCAAGTAATGTCATCAAATGTTACCCGCTGGTGTAGTGTAAACACTAGTGACATCACTGAAGCGTCTGCTATTTACCGGTAACTGGAACTAATGTCGGTGTCGAGTAAAATTTTTCCATTTACTTGAAATGGATTTACCGATTTATTTGTTTATTTATTTATTTATAATATACTGTAACATATTAAACACACTGCAAGTATTTTCTTTAATTTATATGCTTGCTTCACACGAGACGATCGGTGGTGGGAGTGTTACCTCGTCTCGGTGGTGGGACTGTGTTCCCACTGTTTACCTTACTTTTTTTTTAGTAAGTTCTTTTTTGTTATATTTTTTACTAAAAGTGTTATGTTATGTGGATAAAAATGTTACAATGGACTTAAAACTATAAAAAATCATCTGAGCATGCTTGAAAACATACATATCGACACCAAGATCACCCAGATTGACCAACTACACCAATTTCTATAAGAAAAATCAACTATTGAAGGTCAATATGGCGGTCAACTTGAAAAATGGTCGCCATCTTGGATTTTTAAATGGCCAATCAGGCAGACTTGACTAGTAACCATTAGAGAATTACCATGCCAAATTTGGTGCTTGTACCACCATTTTCATGATTCTCTTGAAAAATTGCATTTAGCTGCCCCACTAATGTCACCACTCCCATCTCAACATGACACTCGTATACTGAAATATTGTATTTCATACTACATATGACTTTACAAAAAGAAATGTCCACGTCTGGTTAAATAACTCTTGTTAAAGGCATTTTGTTTTCTTTATAAACACTTTATTATACAGTACAGCGAAATAATATACATGTAGATATAATACCAGTTGAATAAACGAAACTAAAAAACTGGAGATTGTAATTACAGTGAAGCCTTGACAACTCCATTATGAAGTTAGGGATTAGATGACGCCAAATTCAATCACCTTAATGCACTTTAAGAGAGAGGAGTCACCGTGCCAGGGCTTAATATTATCCTGGACCCTAGAGGTTGATGACTTATTCAGTGTCAGGGGCAGAAATACATCGATGTACACAGCACCTGATCCCAATCAACTCCAGTATAGGTGTTAATAATGTAGAGGTGACCAGGTGTGTTGCACGTTGGTAGTGTTGGATGGTGATGCAGGAAAGAGGTAGTGTGTTGAGGGTGGTGTGTGGTTATGACTCACTCCCACAACCCCCCCACACCACTCAAACATCCTCACAACTGTACCACAAAACCCCCACACTACTCTTACAGCATCCTCACAACACTACCACAACCCCCCCACACCACTGACACATCCTCACAACTGTACCACAAAACCCCCACACCACTTACACATCCTCACAACACTACCACAACCCCCACACCACTCACACATCCTCACAACACTACCACAACCCCCCACACCACATACACATCCTCACAACACTACCACAACCCCCCACACCACTCACACATCCTCACAACACTACCACAACCCCACACCACTCACAACACTACCACAATCCCCACACCACTCCACACATCCTCACAACACTACCACAACCTCACGCACTCACACATCCTCCAACACTACAACCTCCCACCACTTACACATCCTCACAACACTACCACAATTCCCCACACCACTCACACATCCTCACAACACTACCACAATCCCCACACCACCTCACTACCACAATCCCCCACACCACTCACACATCCTCACAACACTACCATCCCCCACACCACTCACACATCCTCACAACACTACCACAATCCCCCACACCACTCACACATCCTCACAACACTACCACAATCCCCCACACCACTCACACATCCTCACAACACTACCACAACCTCACGCACCACTCACACATCCTCACAACACTACCACAATCCCCCACACCACTCACACATCCTCACAACACTACCATAATAAAATTAATCATTTCTAGTGTGGTCGACTTCCTACACAAAGACAGGCTATAAATAGCCATCTTATCTCAACCTCCTTCCTTCCCCCTCCATCCCTCTGTTCTCAGAGAGGTCTTGGTAAATAACTTTTGTTTGTTTATTTTCATTGTTTGTCTAATTTATCATGTTGTATCAAAGTAATATTACTAAAAGTTTTAGGCAGCTACCAAACAGGGAGATACTACCGCCTGGGAAGATATTGGAAGCATAATGTACAGTATTGTCTAATGGTAGACCCTACTTCCATATGGCATCACGAAAATTGTGACCAAGTCTTAGGTTGCTGATTTATCTTTCTGTCTCATTTACACACAATTGCAGAGTTTCAATTGTTTCTCTTCCTTTGACAACACAACATACATACAATATAATGTTTCTCACCTTTGATCTTTTTTCCATTTATTTATTGTTGGTTATTTAAAATAATGCCAATTCACTTCAAGTATTGGCATCAAATTTTACCGGCTGGTGTACACTAGTGACTCACTTAAGCATCAATTATTTAACTGGAACTAATGTTGGTGTGAGTAAAATATTTCCATTTACTTGAAATAGATTTGCCAATTTATTTGTTTATTTATTTATTTATAATATACTGTAATACATTAAACACACTGCAAGTATTTTCTTTAATTTATATACTTGTTGGTCAACTTCACCTGGTAGGTGAAGTTGACCAGAAATTTATGGTGATCATTAAGGACCAAACTCGAATCTATGACGTGACTTCTGTTCATCATTCTCATCCTAAATTTACCACTGTCGGTAGTTTCAAGAATTAACTCAGTCATTTACTGAATATTCTTTGTAAAAAAATAAATTTTAAATTAATTATTTATAGGAGATAAGTATTATGATCAGTAAATATACAGATATGCATTACTGACCACCTCCGAACACAAGGACGGCTAAAAATAGCCACAGGCGGTCACAGTCAAGGTCACTTTCCCTTTCTTGTCACTGGCAAATGGGGGGGGGGTGATGATAGCAACTGTGTTTATTACCGGGGTATATTGTTGTTTTACGGTATGTTAGACAGGTTTATAATACATTTTTATTATTTTAATATACCGGTAATCTTCATTTTAATCCAGCTTCCCAAACGTAAGTATCAGTATAAAATAATTAGTGGTAGGACCTTGTCAGTGGTTTACCATGTTTCCATCACCACTCTTGACACGCTAAACCGCAATATTTAAGAGGTAAGAATTTTATCTCTGGTGCTTAAGACGACCCCCTAACTTTGGGCTGATTTTTTTTTGTTCAAATTCCGTCTTGTAGGCTGAGATATCTGATATTTAATCTGCACAAACATGCATACAGGTTTAAAAAAATGTACAATTGACAATAATGTGTAATTACATAATACAGTACAATACCCCCACACACAGATGCACAGACTTTTGTGCATAAAAACACACAATAAAATCCAACCACTTCAAAGTGAGGTGCATTGAACAATTTGTTAATAATATTGACAGTAAGATTTCATCAGAAAAATACAGTACTTACAAGTATGGGACCATTTATCCAACATGCTTGGGACCTGGGCATTACTGGATAAAGGGTTTTTCCAGAATTAGGAGCACCAGGTCTAGAATGTACTAAATGTACAATAAAACCTCTGTAACAGGCAGTGAAGACTCTTCAGGTCACTAGATTCACCCCTAAAAGCAGCTTTAACTGTACACTGTTACATAAAACTTAAAATTTTAGTCATATGAACATCACTAACAGAAGCATATAAATTGCACTTATGAAAACACGAAAAGAGCATAAATGATAATGATACATGGCAGGGTACAAATTATGTACCGGTCTTCACTGATGCTCACCTTTGCAATGCAGCAGCATCCCTAGCACAACAGTGCTCTGTGCTGTGGACCCTCCGACCTCCACACACTCGCCATTATTTATTTCATTTTTCACTTTCTGCATGTAGGATTGTGTGCATGTAAATGAGTAAAAAACAAAATTGCTGAAAAATTTTGTGTATCTACCCAAAATTACGAGTTGAAAAATTACCACAACATATAGCCCACAGATGGGGGAAATTATTGATAATTTCCTGCTTGGCCTGGAAATTACTTGGTGCTCATTTGTAATTTGTTCTAGAACATAACCAGTTTTTGGAGCATTCCAGATACCAGGACACTGGATAAATAGTCCCATACCCATATACTGTATTGATATTGTACTTTGATACACTGATTAAGAGCTCAGTGGAATTGCCTTTGGTTTTGTCAGGATATTTTTTTTTTTTTTTTTTTTTTGCTCGTGTGTTATAAATAATTTGAATTAAAAGTATATAAGCATTTTTATGTGGGAGATATGATTACTGGGTAATTCTTACACACAAGCCTTTACCATCAACCTGTTAAGTATGTAGCTACTTGGTATTTTATGCTAATAATTCAACACCAATCTCCAGATGTTATGCTGTCAAATATATGCTAAATATAATATATTTAGAAGAAAGGATTGTTGTATGAAAATATATTTTTTGGTTGAGTGTAAGAAACAAGTGACCTGTATGATTACCCCACCAGAATACCCCAAGGTAAAGTCCACCTTGTTCAGGCAGGCTAGGTACTATCTGAGGCAGGGACAGTTTCCTGTTAGATCATTGTACAGTAAATTGTAACTGGTAATTAAATGGCTATTCACCTACAGTAATTGACAAAGGGTTGTGAAGCATAGTCTGACCTTAATTTGGTGATCACTTTGGAAGCCAGTGAGTGAGTCAACAGGTACACAAGAACAAACCTTAGAGCCACTTGACATGTGCCCCTCAATTATAAAATTGAGTCTCAGACTTCCTTTCTCACATTTTCTTGCACATAAACAGGATTAATCTTCCAATCCTTTGGTTCCAAGTGGTAATAGTTATTCAACAAATTATCTCGAAGATTACATCATGAATAAGAAAACTAACCACAGCCATTCCAACTTGAAAGTATGTACCTCAAAAGTAAAGAGAACTATCTTGGAAAATATATGTGTAGAGAACATTTTGCTGAAAGTCTAATAGAATGTAGGCAAAACAGTTCTAGAATAAAGACAACACGTTCGCAGCATGTTACCAGACAGGAAAATGTGTGGTTTGGTTTATGAATCCCAAGTTTATGCCTGGAGTATACAAGACAAGCAAACGAGTTCAAGGTTTGTCCTAGTATACCAGTTAACTTAACAGTTTTCAAATCACCCACCAGTTTAAGGTCAGAGTTTGCTTCATAACTCTGGCTCACCTGGTTGAGAAGCTGTTGTTAGTACATTATTCCTGCTTCCAAAGATTCATGGGCTCGTAGACAAAGCAAACTGACTGGTGTTCTGATGTCTTAACATTCACTAGATGATGACTTGTAGGCCTTGAATTTTTTTTTTTGTTAATTGACCAGGTTTATAAAAAAAATGCTGATTTATTAAAACAAAGCTGCCATTGATGGTGATCTTGCAGAAATTTTGGGTGTTATCACTGGCTAACCATACATGTGAGACAGTCTTGGCCATTCTCCCATTTAGCAGTTTTTAAACTCATTTAAAAATGAGACAAAATTTTTATCCATGTTGCACTGTGTTACATATTTGTATTAAAGTGCTCTTTGTTTGTATATTTTAATAGATGTTGCAATATTGAGATTTAAAATTATGTAAATGTAGTTAGATGTCATAATTTTTAGGATATCAAAGTACAATCACTAATATGTCTCACTCAAAAATAGACAAGAGTTACTTGACTACTATGATTCTAATGGCTGTTTATTGAAAAGTTAAGCTTATGAAAACATTAATTTTCACACAGTTGGTAATAGTCAAATTGCAACATAAACTTGCCCAGATTTTGCATGTTCATTTTCAGCTATGGGTTGCAATATTTACTGATTTTGCCCATCTATTAGCCAGTTCATGTACTAAGTTAAATCAGATACCATCGCCCCCCCTTAACCAAAGAAAAATAAAAAATCACAAACATTACAGTATTCATCAATTCAAAATTTGAATAATTAAATCATATAGAAGCAGTTTTTAGGAGAAATGTGAAGTTTATATAAATTAGGAAGCTTTAAGTATACAGTACTTCAGTTACAAAATTAATTTTTTTTATATTCATACAGTAAATTACGTTAAATAATTTTTTTAAATTTATTGTTATGATGGTGGATAGGGGAGTAAACGTTGCAAAAGGAAATTTTATAAGACAGTAGGAAACCATTTGAAAAGTAAACTTGTAAAAAAATGTATAATTTGTTTGAAAATTTCATATATTTGCACATTTCTTTTTAATAATTTTGTTCGGGACTGGTTTTTGGAAACTTTAACTATGCATTGTACTGTAAAGACAGGCATGAAGGTCCAGGTTCAGTTCTACAATTTTTTTTGCCAATAAAATTTTGTTAACATTATTGATTCTCCTAGGCTCAGAAGAAGATCAGGAGGCTACAGAGATGCTGGTAGGTAATGCCCAGAATCTGATGCAGTCGGTGAAGGAGACTGTGCGTGCTGCTGAGGCTGCATCTATCAAGATTCGCACAGATGCTGGCATTAGGCTGCGATGGGTCCGTAAACAACCATGGTATCAGTATTAAGATGTTATTTGATGCCCGTGTACTAGAGGATGCACGAAGAAGCTTAGAATATACACTGACTTCATAATACTTGTCTGGAGGTAATTTTATTTTATGACAATTATTTTACACATTTAGTCATGAAAAAAATTTGGATCTGAACAAATTTGAGTGTAATCAAGATGATTTTGTAAGTGAATTAGAAAAATCTCTTCCAGTTATTTTAAAATTTCCATTACATATATGCAAAGGATAATAAGTGCTGGAAAATTGCAATAATTCATTTTTTGTACCAGTCAGCTATGAAAATATACTGGTTCTATCAACACCTGATAAGTACTGTATACTGTAATATATATAGAAGTGCGGTACAGTGAATATTATTGATTATATTTTATTGGAATGTGTTACTTAAGGCATGTCCATCAGGTGTTTGCCTTGATAATGTTATATCATTGTGTGATTTTTTTCCTTTTTTTTTAATTGGCATTACAGGTACAGACAGCATGTACTAAAATATCAACAGTAACATTGATGCAATTTGCATACATGGGTGTCCCTTAAAATTCTATTCAGAAATACAAAGCTTGGACTAAGATCACAATTACTGTACTGTATAATGTACTTATGTAAGCATAAATGATGCAACCTTGAGCATGTGTTGTGTTAAAACTTAAATAAGAAATACATTTTGTTCTCTCTCTCTCTTGTACTGTACTGTATATAATACACGTTAATGCATGCAGTAAAACCCTGATAATCCAGACTAATAAGGGGGAAATTCGGTCCTTTTAAACGAATCTCCGGATAAAGTGATTTCCGCAGGGGATTTATTTAATCCGGAAAAAGTCGGGATTAACCGAGAATAGTCAGGATAGCTGTCTCGTGCACACGAACACCAACCCCAGCCGCTTTGTTTACAAGCCCTTGTGTGTGCATCACTTAACTCTTGTGGATTATTTGTGACATTGTGGACTAATTACCATGGCTTCTAAAGGCAAGACAACTTCAAAAGGAAGTCAGAAGAGGGCCAGAAAAGAGTTAAGCATGAAGGACAAACTAGCAGTTCTGGAAGATCATGAGAAATTTACATCTGCAAAAGTTTTGATGGAGAAATATGATGTGAAAAAAAGAATTTTTAAAAACAATTTTACAGACTTTTTGTGAATGAGGAACACTTCAAGAAAACATAATTATTGCAGTACTAATGATTAATGAATGACAGCATGTATATTAGAGGCATGAGCATTGTTATCATCCATTTATAAGGATACCCATTTATGCATACAGTACAGTTATATGATATTCTCAGGTGTGATGATTAGTGAAGTGGATGCCGTTTTGGGGCTTAAAAAAATTATAATATAAACTCATTTCCTCCATAATGTAATACTGATTTCTAGTAACTTAGTTGCTCAGCTGTAACATATATACAGTACACACTGCCTTAATATTGTGTAATGAACATATCTGTAAATATTTCGAAAGGTGGATTTACAGATTGGAAATTAATGCAAAAGTTAGTTCCAATGATCTCTCTAAAATGCTGGAATGGTAGAAGAAAAAGTTGCCACTAAGATGTTGCAAATATTAAAATTGTAATTGATTATGCTTCTACGAGAGTTCTGGCATTGCTTTCTTTTATTTTATGTCAGACTTTAGGCCTCAACAAGTGATTGGAATAACAGTGTATGCTAAAAGCCAGATTTCCTTGAGGCAATGTTCACCTCTCCAGCTTACATTAAACTGAATATGGCTTGTCATATATTTGCACCTCAATGATACAGTCACAAGAGTAAGTCACTCATGAGAGTTGTATCGGGTAACTGTCCAGTATTTGCTTTATATTGTGCCAAAACAGTTGTCTTCCTTTATGCAGGAGAACTGTATCCAAGCTCACAGTCATCAAAGATAATAACCCTTATGTTTGTAACCGTGACTCAAAGTCTGCAAATATTTTATTTTAATAGTTGATAGAGGAATTATGCAAATAATCCTAGAATTATTGCTAGGTACGGCATCCTTGTCCCACCCAGTTGTGCCGATACTGTCATGTGTCTGCCACAAAATAAGCCCAGGGATAGACTTGCTTGTTGCAAGATGTGGTATAAGCAAGTTAATGTGTCACCTGATACATTCAGGGGAAACACTGCCATATCTCTACCATTTGTTGTATGATACAATTTTACTGAATATTAGGACTAAATTGGATGAATAATTGTATAGTATACGGTATATATAATCCAGTAGTATCTAATTTCTAAAAAAAAAAAAAAAATCTCAAACTTTTGCCTTGGGCTTATTGTAATATTAGTACAGACTGCTTTTCTGGAGTAGTAGACATGCAATATTAGATTAGGCATGTCCCTGCCATACACTGTGTAATGAACTGTTACTGCAGATTATGTCAGTCTTGTAACTCTATCTTGTGCAAAACTAACTGATTACTGTAGCTTAAGAAGTAACTAATGTCTATTTATTTGGTGCTTAAACTGTATTCTATCATAAGACAGATCTATATAACAGATTGAACACAAAGTACAGTTTGAAATGATTATGCTCATTGACTTAGGTTAAGGTGGAACTAATAAGGGTATGTGTTTTAAGAGCTTGTTGATACATTAGTTTTTGTTGTGTTTGTAATCATTTGAGTGCCTTTATGCTGTAATTAAAATAATTTACCATGACACACAAATGGTCAGATTTTTATAAGACTTTATACAATCCAGTATGAATTTACAAGTTTACAAAATTGCAGAACTGATAATAAAATGGTCAGTTATTAATGTTCCTATTTTAATTCTGATACTTCCATCTGCTATTCTTATATCCTTATTATTACAATGCCCTAGTGATTTAAGAAGCACTTACAATCACATGGATGCCTTACAATGTTGAAGTACTCATTACCACTGGGATTGGAAGACCTGCTGAATGTATGAGTAGTAAAAACAGAAAGAAATTTTAGTTTTATTGATATGTTGGATGTACTATACAAGGATTTTGCACTCCCAGTGACGCAGTGCTTCTCTCGTCCGCATTTGTGGTTGCACAGGTGAGAAGATCTTAGCATGAATATTGATTATTGAGGATTCTAGTGAGTTTCATTGTTTATATGAGTCTCACTACTGGTTCAGAAATCAATTTATTTATGCTTTGTTCTTTTCAGATTTCTAAGTCCACTTAGATATTGTTTTGGTTGCATTTTAAACCTTTCACCTGCAGAATCTTAATATTTTATCAAAGAAAAGTATAATAATTAAATGTTACTAGTGTATACAGTCTTTTATTTTACAATTAAACCATATGAAGTTTTTTATGCAAGTAATGTGCATCCTCACTAATGAGTTGAATAATTGCAAGTTATCCTGATCTTGCAGTCTTATGAACTTCTTAGAAATCCAGAGGAGTGTAAGCTCCATTCCCTGGACCAGTTAGTGAGCTCCATTCCTAGAACATAGGTATTGTGTCGGAAAAAGTGGAGTTTGGGGGTCAGCCGGTCTCTATTTCATTTAATCCCATATGTTATGTTGTTCACTTTACGCGGGCCTCCGTGGGTTCAATTGACCGCGTAAAGTGAGGGTTCACTGTATATATATATATATACATATATATATACACAGTCATGCGCCGGTTAAAGTCCTAGATACGTTCTTGGAAACGTGACGTTAACCGAAATGGACATTGTCCGATCATCACATAAACTTTGTATTTATACTTACGTATATGTGGATTACTATATACATACAGTATTACTAAAGCGGTTTCCTTATAGCGTTTATCATATACGGTGCCTCGCCAGAGCTGACTTTCACTTAACACGGATTTTTTCCATATACGCGGTGAGTGTCCTCCAGACGCTATTTTTAGATTTGCCCCACCCTGCCTGACTGCCTGTTTTAGCTCATAAAATTCATACAAATTACCCGGCCAGAATATAATTTACATTGCTGGAATTCTTATAATTTGGTGATCATTTTGAATATAAACATCATATTTTTGCATTAGACATACAAATTTTAGATAAAAAAATTTTCAAATTAACTATGTTATCTTTTGTGCAAAATATATGACATTTATATTCAAAATATTCCTGGTCTTACAAGGAATCCAGCAATGTCAATTATATTATCCTAACTTTAGTTTGAGGTATTATTTATTAAAATTTAGTGGTTATCCCACACATCTCCTTGGGACGGTTGGTGGGGGGTGGGGGGGATGGAGGGACCGACCGACCATCTGTTACCCAGTGAAGAATTATTTTTTTTTTTATTAACTGAAGATATTTGTTTTAGCTCATAAAATTCATACAAATTATCCGGTCTGAATATAATTTACATTGCTGGAATTCTTATAATTTGATGATCATTTTGAATATAAACATCATATTTTTGCATTAGACATACAAATTTTAGATAAAAAATTTTCTCAAATTAACTATGTTATCTTTTGTGCAAAATATATGACATTTGTATTCAAAATATTCCTGGTCTTACAAGGAATCCAGCAATGTCAATTATATTATCCTAACTTTAATCTGAGGTATTATTTAATACTAAATGTTAAAAACCCTGGAAGGGAGGATTGGTGGGGGGTGGGGGGGAGGGTTGGGACTGACCGCGCCGTTGGAAGAGGGGGGAGGCAAGGTGGGGTACTTTGATTGACAGATAGTGTTGTGAAGATTATTTTTTTTTTTATTAACTGAAGATATTTGTTTTAGCTCATAAAATTCTTACAAATTACCCGGTCAGAATATAATTTACATTGCTGGAATTCTTATAATTTGGTGATCATTTTGAATATAAACATCATATATTTTTCATTAAACATACAAATTTTAGATAAAAATTTTTCTCTAGGTAACTATGTATCTTTTGTGCAAAATATATGACATTTATATTCAAAATATTCCTGGTCTTACAAGGAATCCAGCAATGTCAATTGTATTATCCTAACTTTAGTTTGAGGTATTATTTATTAAAATTTAGTGGTTTTCCCCCAAAAATTTCTCTGAGAGGGAAGAGCCAGCGAGTGTAGTGTGAGAGGGGGAGGGAGTCGAGTCCATTATTTGAATGGACATTAACTTGGCGACTGTATTTCTCTTAAGTATTAATTGTGTGCATGTACCATCATAAAATTAAGATGTTATTTTTACTACAACATAGTTATGTGTCTTCAAAAAGTGGAGTTTGGGGGTCGGGCCGGTTTCTATTGGAATTAATCCCATATGTTCTGTTGTTCATAACGATTTCATAGCCTGGACCCTCTGGGTTCAAACAGCGTTAAGTGGGAATCCTTTACTCTTAAATCACTACTGTAATGTGATACAGGTGATTAATTTTTATCTCTTGTGCAAAATACATGATGTTTATATTAAAATTATTCACTGTTTTACAAGGATTCCATCAACGCTGGGCAGTTGGGGGAGAGGGAGGGAGGGAGGGAGGGAGGGAGGGAGCGAGCGAGGGGGCGTGGGGGGAGGGGAATGGTTTGACAGTTGGCACCGGCCCAGGTCTAAGGCGTGTATATTTATCAGCTCTTAAGTGACTAAGCTTCTCTCATAAAAAGCCAGTGAAATGACCTGGGTGAATGTAATTTACATTGCTGGGATTCTTTAAAGATACTGATTAATTTGAATATAAACATGCTATAATTTGCACTAGACATACCGGTAACAATTTTAGTATCGGAAACAAAATAGTACATGTACACTCCAGCTTTACTTTTACTTTTATTCTCTTCGCCACTGATCGGCTTGTTAGCCGCTTGGGCGATCGGTCACGTCTCTTTTCATTTATATTCTTCACCAAAAGATCGGCTCGCTAGCCGCCCGGGCGATCGGTCACGTCTCTGTCACGCACTGTTGGCAAATACTGGGCATGCACCGGCTCCTGAATGTACCTGAACCCGCTCCAGTGTTGGTCAAGTCTTCTCTTGAAAGAGCTCACACTCGGTGCCGTCACAACACTCTCTGGTAGATTGTTCCAAGAGTTTACAACCCTCACTCCGAAAAAGTTTGCCCTCACGGTTTTCTGGACTTGCGGCTTCTTCAATCTTGAGCTGTGACCCCTTGTGGGGCGAGCGTCCGCCAGCTCCAAGTAAGGACACTCAACTGAGTAGTGCCCCCTAAGATGCTTATAAACCTCAACTAGGTCCCCCCTTGCCCGTCTGTAGTATAAGCTAGGCAAGTTCAGGCGCTCCAATCTCTCAGGGTAGCTGAGGTGCCGAAGTGTAGGCACCAGTTTGGTGGCCCTCCTTTGAACATTTTCAACCAACTGACAGTCCCTAGCATATCTCGGGGACCAGATGGGGTGACAGTACTCCAGATGGGGAAGCACTTCACTCCTGAAGATCGTCACGAGGGACGGACCGTCTAGATATCTGAACGACCTTCTTATAAGACCCAATAATTTATTTGCCTGATTTACCTTCTTCTCACAATGGCCCGAGAACTTCAGCTCATTGTCAACATACACACCTAGGTCCTCACACTTTGCACTAAGGTCATTTATTTCTTTTGCGTTTCTTTTAGTATGGTGTATGCATGTAAATGGATGAAAATAAATGAAGAAATTTATGTAAATCTACCCAAAAATACAGTTGAAAAACTTTATATTATAAAATGTACACTAATGTACTACAATTTTTATCTCTTGAGCAAAATATATGACATTTATATTCAAATTAATCTCTGTCTTGCAAGGCTTTCAGCAATGCAAATTATATTCTCCTGTAGTCTGAGATATTATATGAAAAACTTAAGGCCTAAAACCCCCCAAGCGAGCGTGGGGGGAGGGAGGTGAGGTGATATGATTTGACAGTTGGCACTGAAGGCCTGCATGTTTATTTATTATTACTTAAGAGTGACTAAGCTCTTCTCAAAATTTGCCACCCAAATGACCTGGGTGAATATAACTTACATTGCTGGGATTCTTGTAAGATATTGATTTATTTGAATACAGGTACTTGTATAAACAATCTATATTTGCATTAGACATAACAATTTTAGTACTGTAATCATTTAGTACATGTACAGTACAGGTTTGCACTTAGGTCCATTGTTAACTGAGGGACCACTGTATTGCAGTGTACTTGTACGTACAATATTGACTAAATTCACTAGATAACGTACACAACTAATGGTTGGTAAAACTTGTCAAGTACGTGAGTGTCAAGTCTGTCAGTATGAGTGGCACATGTGAGTGCTTGTGTCCCCCATCATAGGAGTCCGTTTTCTCTCTCTTCAGGACTCCTGAGTCCTCCGTTTTCTCTCTTAATCTTAAGAGTGCACCAAAGACTTCCTTATTCCTTAGTAATGACACAGAATTTGAAATTGCAACCCCAATTGCAATTGGGGTTGCAATTGTTGGGGCAACTAGATATGGCCAGTATGGGAAGGATCATCATGTCTCCGTCAGGGGGTCGTGGAGTGGTGGTCCAGCAGGCGTCACGGAAGTGTTTTTTTTTTTTGGGGGGGGGGGCCACGGACATATATGCGATCGGACGTTGTTTGTTTGGATGTTAACCGGCGCATGACTTGAAGATGGGAAGTACACTAAAGCGCTTGGGAACTTCATGTTTTCTTCTTTCCTTGTGGAAGGAAGGAAGGAAGGAAGGAAGAAAACACGAAGTTCCCAAGCGCTTTCATGTAATTCACATCTTCAGGGGTGAGTACAGACTAAAGAGAAGTACAAAACAAGGTGTGTATATATACAGAGGAGGGTGAGACCAGGTCCACAATGGTCAGGTATTAGGTCATGACCCTACTAATCTTTAAATAGCACGGCAACGGTCGGTAGTCAGGTCAGAGTGTAAGTTGACCCAACCTTTTCACCTGGTTACAAATCTTCTTAATTACAAAATTGTCCAGTTTGTACATACCATTACTCAAATTCATGTTGACTGCTTCGGTATGTTTAATGAGACTAGATTCTATATTGTTCCTACTGTCAATTGAATTACAAGGTAATATTGAGGAGGCATTATCCCAGTCAGTGCAATGCTTATTATCCCTCAAATGAACAAACAGAGGATTGGATTCCTGGCCTGTCCTAACACTATATTTATGTTGTTTAAGTCTAGTTACAAGATCTTTACCTGTCTGGCCTAAGTAAAACATATTACATTCCTTGCAAGGAACCTTATAAATGCAGCCACTTGTATTGTTGGGGGAGTTCTTGATTAATATTTGTTTAACAGTGCATGAGTTTTTAAATGCCACATTGACGTTCCAGGTTTTTAGTTGTAAAGGAATTTGAGAGAAATTTTTGTGAAATTGTAATACTAATAGATTCTTATGGTCATGGGTGGGCTTGGGATCGGTTCTATAGAAAGATTTCTTAGTAATGTTTAGGCATTTGTCTATGAAAGATCTAGGGTACTTAAGTTTCAAGCCAATATTATAGATATATTTATATTCCTCATCAATGAATTCCGGGCTGCAAATTCTCAAAGCACGTAAAAACATTGATGAAAATACTGACTGTTTGACTCTATTATGGTGGGCAGAATAATAATGAATGTATGAACACACATTAGTAGGTTTCCTATAAATACTGAAATTAAAAGTACCCTAGATCTTTCATAGACAAATGCCTTAACATTACTTAGAAATCTTTCTATAGAACCGATCCCAAGCCCACCCATGACCATAAGAATCTCTTAGTATTACCATTTCACAAAAATTTCTCTCAAATTCCTTTACAACTAAAAACCTGGAACGTCAATGTGACATTTAAAAACTCATGCACTAATCTCAGTCTAGAGGTTACAACATCTTGTAATCTAGTGATCTTCTTACTTGCTCCATATACATATTCCACTTGATACATCTCATTATGGTAAACTATGGATCGACTTGTGCCTGTTTGCACTTGTCTACTTGCGTCAAATTCATCAATAAGTTCCTTCCTAATTACAGTTTTAAGGGTTCTTTTCGACAGACCCAAATTGTATTCAACAGTGTCTGTGTTAGACGCGAGTTTGGCAAGGGCATCAATTCCGTCATGTTCTTTGAGGCCTATGTGAGAGGGGATCCACAATAGTTTGGTCTTGACACCCCAGTCAACAAGGTACGCATATTTGTGTCTGGCTTCAGAGACAAGCGTGTGACAACTTGAGTTGAGGGTGTCAAGGGCAAGTCGTGAGGATAGAGTCATTAATGATGAGACTGTCAGTGACAGTGATTTCAATGAATTTAATAGCTGTGAGTATGGCAACTAATTCAGTTTGTAGAGTGGATGCCCAGTTGAGTCACAACAATAGCACTGACAGCCCTCCCACAGACAGTGTTAAAGAGATCTATCAGTGTAGATGGTCTGTGTGATATCAGTCTGAAGGGTGTGTATGTGTTCAAGAGCTCTTACTTTGGCAGTGTGTTGGAGATAAATATTTTGTATAATTAATTTTTTAGGCGGATATGTTAGTATTGTGAAATCGAAGGGAAGTGCTGTTGTGTCTTAACTTTGTACAGATGGTCTAGTCCAAACATCTTCATATGTGTAGCTGTAGTTTGGATCCATTTAGATTCACCAGTCCCATGGTTCATACATTCTAGCACTTTTAAGGAAAGAATGTTATCAGGATCACCACGCAGAAGCCTCAGGGCTATCATGATGTTGACTTCAATTATTCTATCTTTGACACTGGGTACACCTAGTTCTTTCCTCATATTAAGTACTTTAGTGCTCATGGGACATTCTAGGATAATTCTGAGTGCTTTATTTTGCATTTTTTCAAGCTTGTCAACGCCTTTCCCGTCACGAAGGACCAGGGCTGGCGTGTGGTAATCTATCAGAGATCTTATACTGTATATCCTAGGTACATTGTTTTAACAATTCTAATATTAGCACCATATTGTGGGCTGTACCCCGCTACACTTCTAAGAGGTTTCAGTCTGTCAGTACATTGGCGGGTTAGCTGTTGTATGGCAGGTAAGGTACAAGGAACGGAGACATCAAGATATTTAAAAGAAGAAACATAGTCAATAGTGTTGTTACCTATCTTGAACTTTGTGGGGCTGCATTTGTGGTTATCAGCATGTTTGTTGAACACCTTAGTTTTCTCAGTGGAGATAATAAGACCGAGGTTCTCACAGGCTGCATGTACATGGTTCAGGGTAGTTTGCATTTCACGATGAGTTTTTGTATGTATAGTATGAATACCATCAACATAGCTAGTTGTGATATTGCTGGGGTTGTCTGGTATTAAATTTAATAATGCATTCAAAAGAACATTGAACAAAGTAGGGCTCTTGAGGGGTACCAAGTTGCATATCTTTAACTTCACTTTTGTAACCCTGAAACAGTGCAGCAGCCCTTCTGTTGGTTAGGTAACCACTTATCCAGTGTAACAGCCCACCTCCTATATCCATTTTGGCTAGTTCGTACAATATCGGGGGTTTGCCAAAAATGACAAAAATTCATGTCCGGACCTTACGAAAAATGCTTTTTTGGCCGGTTCGCCAAAATTGCCGGAACGACAGGTCCGGACCTTACGAAAATTTCGTTTTTTGCGTGTTTGCCAAAAATGACAAAAATTCATGTCAGGACCTTACGAAAAATGTTTTTTTGGCCGGTTCGGCAAAAGTGCCGGAACGACAGGTCCGGACCTGACGAAAATTTCATTTTTTGCCGGTTCGCCAAAAATGACAAAATTCATGTCCGGACCTTACGAAAAATGCTTTTTTGGCCGGTTCGCCAAAAGTGCCGGAACGACAGGTCCGGACCTTACGAAAATTTCATTTTTTGCGGAGTCGACAAAAATGACAAAAATTCATGTTCGGACCTTACGAAAAATGCTTTTATGGCCTGTTCGCCAAAAGTGCCGGAACGACAGGTCCGGACCTTACGAAAATTTCATTATAAAAAATGGGAAATATCTACTTTCCGGGAAAGTTGGTTATCTACTTTCCCGGAAAATAGATAGATTTTCTACTTTTCGGAAAAGTAGATTATCGACTTTTCGGGGAAGTAGATTTTCGAATTTTCGGGGAAATATTACCTAATTTTGCGAAGTAGATTAACATAGAAAACGTGAAATTTGTATCATAAAAATGGGAAATATCTACTTTCCGGGAAAGTTGGTTATCTACTTTCCCGAAAAGTAGATAGATTTTCTACTTTTCGGGTTAAGTAAATTATCGACTTTTCGGGGAAGTAGATTTTCGAATTTTGGGGGAAATATTACCTAATTTTGCGAAGTAGATTATCATAGAAAACGGGAAATTTGTATCATAAAAAACGGGAAATATCTACTTTCCGGGAAAGTTGGTTATCTACTTTCCTGAAAAGTAGACAGATTTTCTATTTTTCGGGAAAGTAGATTATCGACTTTTCGGGAAGTAGATTTTCGAATTTTGGGGGAAATATTACCTAATTTTGCGAAGTAGATTATCATAGAAAACGGGAAATTTGTATCATAAAAAATGGGAAATATCTACTTTCCGGGAAAGTTGGTTATCTACTTTCCCGAAAAGTAGACAGATTTTCTACTTCTCAGGAAAGTAGATTATCGACTTTTCGGGGAAGTAGATTTTCGAATTTTGGGGGAAATATTACCTAATTTTGCGAAGTAGATTATCATAGAAAACGGGAAATTTGCATCATAAAAAACGGGAAATATCTACTTTCCGGGAAAGTTGGTTATCTACTTTCCTGAAAAGTAGACAGATTTTCTACTTTGTGGGAAAGTAGATTATCGACTTTTCGGGAAGTAGATTTTCGAATTTTGGGGGAAATATTACCTAATTTTGCGAAGTAGATTATCATAGAAAACGGGAAATTTGTATCATAAAAAATGGGAAATATCTACCTTTCCTTGAAAGTTGGTTACCTACTTTCCCGAAAAGTAGATAGATTTTCAGTAGATTATCGCAACAGGAAATTTGTATCAAAAAATGGAAATATCTACTCGAATTGGTTATCTACTTTCCCGTAGATAGGAAAGTAGATTATCGGGAGTAGATTTTCGAATTTTGGAAATAATACCTAATTTTGCGAAGTAGATTATCATAAAACGGGAAATTTGTATCATAAATAATGGGAAATATCTGCTTTCCGGGAAAGTTGGTTATCTACTTTTCCCGAAAAGTAGATAGATTCTACTTTTCGGGAAAATAAATTCTATTAAGCTTTTCGAAGTATAGATTTTGGAGAATTTTGGAATATTTACCTAATTTTGCAGAAGTAGATTATGTAAACAGGAAATTTGTATCATAAAAAATGGGAAATATCTACTTTCCGGAAAGTTGGTTATCTACTTTACCGAAAGTAGAAAATCTATCTACTTTCGGGAAAGTAAATTATCGACTTTTCGAAGTAGATTTTCAGGCTTGAAATATTACCTAATTTTGCGAAATGAATTATCATGAAAACGGAAATTTGTATCATAAAAATGGGAAATATCTACTTTCGGGAAAGTTGGTTATCTACTTTCCCGAAAGTGAATAGATTTTCCACTTCTCGAGAAAGTAGATTATCGACTTTTCGGGAAAGAGTAGATTTTTCGGTACGGAAATATTACCTAATTTTTGCGAAGTAGATGATCATAAAACGGGAAATTTGTATCATAAAAAATGGGAAATATCTACTTTCAGGAAAGTTGGTTATCTACTTTCCCCAAAGTAGATAGATGTTCTACTTTTTCGGGAAAGTAGATTATCGACTTTTCGGGGAAGTAGATTTTCGAATTTTGGAAATACCTAATTTTGCAGAAGTAGATTATCATAGAAACCAGGAAATTTGTATCATAAATAGTGGAAATATCTACTTTCAGGAAAGAGTTGGTTATCTACTTTTTCGAAAAGTAGATAGATTTTTCTACTTTCTCGGGAAAGTAGATTATCGACTTTGAAGGAAATAGATTTTCGAGATTTGAAATATTACTAATTTTTGCGAGTAGATTATCATAGAAACGGGAAATTTGTATCATAAAAAATCAGGAAATATCTACTTTCAGGAAAGTTGATTATCTACTTTCGAAAATTAGATATAGATTTTCTACTTTCGGGAAAGTAGATTATCGACTTTTCAGGGAGGAGTAGATTTTCGAATTTTGGGAAATATTACTATAATTTTGCGAGAAGTAGATTATCATAGAAGCAGGAAATTTGTATCATAAATAATGGGAAATATCTACTTTCAGGAAAGTTGGTTATCTACTTTCGAAAGTAGATAGATTACTTTCGGGAAAG